>NW_011371365.1:629949-690094 GCF_000150735.1 Paracoccidioides brasiliensis
ACGCACGCCCCGTCCCGCCGGTGGAGGAGGGTGGGGGCAGATGCGCCGCGAACGCTCAAGCTGACCGGCGGTCGAAGGGGCCACCGGCGGTGCCGATGGCGCCCTAGACCACACCGGAGGAGCTCGTCCGGGCATGGAAAAGGGTCGCGGGTCGCGACGAGGCGGCGCGGTTGGCGGTCTCGAGGGGCCGGGATGCCCGTCGCCTCGCGACCAGCCGTGACTGCGGAGGAAGCTTCCCGGGTGCCCACCGATACCGGCAGACCCAACCGCCGCGACGCGGCTCACGTTGCAGGCATGAGGCACCGACACGTCCCGACTGGAGACGCCGTGTCTTCCCGCCTACAACTACCCTCCGGAGCCGTTTCTCCATGGATCCTGTCAAACTGCGCTCGCCGTACCGAAAATCTGTGTCGGGGGAACCGATTTGTATGTGTCTGATCGAAACTGGGCCCCACTGCCGCCTGGGCCACAGCGCTCCTTCCCGTCGACCGAGCTGAGATCGAATGGCCTTTGATGTTGTGGGGGGGAGGGAGGAGATGATGGAACGGGGGGCGACCCCATCCGACAATCTCCCCTCGAGGGCTGACCCCGGCGGGCGGGTCCGGATCACGGCGCCTCGCCCGCGCGCTGGGGTGGGGAGACAGATGTGTACGCCCCGCATGCGCATGCGTGGGAAATCCGGCATGGATTCCGTCGGTGGATCGGTCAGCATCTCCAGCTGGAGCTGAGCTCATCGGGACGCTGAACCGAATCAGCCTGCAGGATTCACTCCACCCCACCCACCGACGGACGGAGATGTGCATCCATCCGGTTGATCAGGACCTTCAGCCGGCATCAGCACAGAGGCCGTTGCACCAGAGGTCGTCTACGACGCCCACTCACCCGGTCCATGTGTGTGCGTGCGCGCGCCCGTGCGTCTATATATACATATACATATACATATATATATACATATATATATACATATACATATACATATATATATACATATATATATACATATACATATACATATATATATACATATATATATACATATACATATACATATATATATACATATATATATGCTACGTGCGCACAGGCGTGCGTCTATATATACACATACACGCGCGCGCACACACACACGCACACATATATGCCATGTGCGCACGGGCGGGTATATGTGCGATGCGCTGTGGGTGGGTGGGTAGGCATGCACATGCGGTGCGCAATCCACATTGGCGAGATCCACGGGCAGCTTGTCCTGACATCCACAGCAGAGTGAGGAAAAGGCGTCCCGTCCCATCCCTCTCACCGGGTTCGGTTCAAGGCTCCCATCCCAGGTCTTGGACCGACTGTAGACGCCGTGTCTCCCCGCCTACAACTACCCTCCGGAGCCATTTTGTCAAGCGTATAAGATAGGTGATATACGAAGATGTCCTATACGGACTAGATAGGGAGATGATGTACCAAATAGGAAGGCAGTGAAGTGAAAATAGATAATCCTCTGTGAGGTAGATTAGTGATGATTATTTTCTTGAGCTATTTCTATCAGTGAACCAAGCATTTTACCCTTCTTTTATAGAGGTACGAGATGACTGATATCCTACTGCTGATACCGCTCATTCTACATACAAATCTAGCCTGAATGGGCAACAACAGGCGGAATAGAAAAGCTACTCCGTAAACGGAGCACTGAAAAGATGAAATTTTTTGGGATGAAAAGCAGGCACGCAACTGCAGTACCTTGGAACCAATGATACGGTCCGCCACAGGAGCTAGATATCTGCCGCGCGCTGATGTCTCATCCTCTCACCCGTCTTACATACCCCCTAAACTTGATGCGGTTGCTTCAGGTGGTAGTGATGTCTATCTCGGCATTGATATTGACTAGATTGAATTTGTTAAATGAATGGGGCTGTTTTCTCTTCACTGGGTGCTTTGATAAGTCTGTCAGATTCAGATCAGGTTGTTACGGCGCAGTCGCTGGTAATATGGGATAAGGTTGATCCGTTCAGACTCCAACCAAATTCGGTTGCTTATGCTGATCCGCTCCAATCCTCAACTGCCTATATATATTCAGCTGCTCGTTCATTCTCATATTCTAATCCCCAGTTTAGTATTCTCGTCGCAGCTACATAGTTAGATAGATGAATTGAGCTTTTGTCTTGTTATTATCATGCCTCTAGACAGAGCCATGACACTGGTCTTTTGATGAACTTCATGGATTTTTCATTAGGAGATTTCCATCCTGCTTGACGTGTAGATGATGATTGATTGAGGAGATAGAACACTGCATGAGCTATTCCAGGCCAAGGATTCTGTGGTAAGTTTGCTGCTATCTGCAATGTTTGACCCATTGTTATTATCATACCCCCTAAGGGCTCTGCTGCGCCGTTCTATTGAGGTGTATGAGATGTTGAGATCTCGACCAGACTTCCTTTATCTTTGACCCATTGTGAGAGATATTGGTTGGTAACAGAGCCGTCAATATGTCTGATATCCTTCCGATCATGGAGTAGAACTTTTGGATTTGGTTGTCCTAGTTGTTTATGCCACAGTAAGGAGGTGGCCGATGTGGGGGGGTCAAGGTAGAGATAAACTGCAAAGACAGATTCCTGCTCAACTGGTTTGTATTCAAGCACAAATTTTCATGAATCCGTTGCAGGTAAAATCGAATAGCTCCAGTTCTTGTGGTTATGGTGTGATTTAGTTCATTGGCCATGAGGCCAGCCTTGTTGAAAAAGAGGGCCGCTGCGATGTTGGTATGGAAATTTGAGATATAAACTGTGTTTAGCAAAGTAATCTCCTCCATCCCAGCGGCGCCTTTGACGGTGAGTTTAACATCACCGCGTCCTTTGACCTGAATCTCTGAGTTTCCCGTTATAACTGTCAAATTGGTTTCCTTGTTGGCAAAGCGGGATAGATCTTGCATACATGACAGTCAGCGCCTGTATCATATAAGAAGCTGTTCTTCAGTGCATAGTTTGTTGGTGCAAAAATTGATGGGATGAGAGTTGAGGTCCCATTATTGCAAATGCTGTACGGAGAGTTGAATCCTCATCTTCTTTTTCAGTAGGCGCGACAGCCGTTGTGATGGTAGTAGTGGATCGAGTGGTGGTGTTTTTCTTATCCTTCTTCTGTTTCCAGTTCATGATAATATTATTGACAATACCTGGTAGTCTGTCATTTCTCTTATAGGCCTCTTGAATCTTTGTATATGCTTCGGCCTTCGGATTGAAGCCAGCAGGCTGACTTCAGTGGGGATTAGGATAGTAGCAGTCAACGAAACGGTGCTTATTCCCACACAGACAGTTCTTTTCATTGATTGTGGCGTCCTCAGTAGTTCGGGGGTTATTCATTGATTGGGTGGATTGGCTCTGATATGTTGCTGCAGAGAATACAGAGTTCTTGAGCATTGACTCAATTTCATCCTCAATGGTAGTGCGATGGTGATCTCGGTAGTTATTGATAAGTTCTGTCATAGTGATCATTGGTTTGTTCTTGCGATTTCGTTTGACAATGCTTGTCCGCTCAATCTCAGCGAACATGGGGTCAATGGCTTTGACAGCATTGATGAATTGATGAAGATTATCTTATACATCTGTGAGTGATCTGATGTCCAATTGAATGATATTTTCTGTGACAGATCTCCCAGTCACGGATCCATTGAGTAATCTCTTTGTTCTTCAGGCCCAAGCAGAGAGATTCTAATTCGATTTGGATGTCATGTTGACGTTGTCGAGTACTTAGTGCGATCGCCTCTTTAAGGATGAGAATGATATCTCTAGGGTTGTCCTTGCCTTTGGTAATGGTGTAGTCATCCCTTGAGAGGTGTTCCATGATGTAGGCATGCATCAGTTTCTTGTTCTTTATGTAATCATCATACGCTTTGGTTTTTGAATGATGCTCATATACGAGCGTGCTGTGCATATAAACAGGAACTGACTCCGCCGTTGTAGTGAAACTGCCTGGATTCTCTGGTGGAGGGATTTCCGTATCAAGATTGATATAAGGGCGGAATTCGATTGAGTCCATGTAAGATTCTATGACATAGAGCCAGTCATCCCAGTCTTTGGTCTCGCTGAGATAGATGATATTTTTTGAAGTTGACATCTTCAGATAAAGGCGCCGAAGCAGGAACCATTTGATATCTCTGTTTATCAGAGTCGTTGCTACCGATTTGTTTCGGCAACTAAAGCTTTGCTGGGCACTAAGTGATATCTCGGCTACCACAGCTGTAATAATGAGTTTCAATTCATTTTCCCCTCTGCAGGTGAAATAAACTCGATATCCGCTCGGTAGTGGCGGAGGACAACGCAACTGTGCCGGTTTGGTGGTGCCGACAGCTCACCACTGTTGGAAATAAGCTGAATTTTATCGGCTTTGAAAGAATAGTAATAGAGGAGGTGAATAATCCTTCTTAGAGGAATTTAGTGGTGTGGTGATGGCGAGAGTCGCCCGGGCTCATAACTATCAAACGAAAGGCGAATGTTTGAGATGGAAGCAGCCGGTAAGACGCATGCAAACGCAGCACGTTGGATCCACGGTACGGTCCGCCACAGGCGCGAGGTATCTGCCGCGCGCCGTATTTCACCCGTCTTAGACATTCACTAGAGCTCCAGCCGCGTGATCCATCATTGGCAACCACTCAATCCAGTTGTCCTGATAGTAGCTCACATACGGACGGAGCTTGGTTGCCAGATATTGATTGACAATCTCAGTTTAACCATCTGTTTGTGCATGATGAGATGATGAGAATTTCAGCTTGATCACTAATAATCTGGTGAACTCATTCCAGAAGCCTGAGACAAACTGTGGCCCTCAATCTGACACAATAGAATCCGGCGCTCTGTAATACCCATAGTAGCGCTCCAAGAACAGCAGCGGATTGCGTTGAGATGGGCGAGCTGCGTGTCGATGTTGCGCAGCAGGGTGCAAAATTCCACGTAACCAGCGGGACGGGTTGTGCCCACAAGGCGTTCGAGGTAACGCAGGTTGACCGAGTTTTCCAAGTAAACTAATCTTGACGGCGTCGGCCCGGAATCCGCCGTTAGCTTCAAGAAGCTTCTGGTCGAACAAGGGCAGGAACTCTGTCAAGGGCTTAGGCCCTTGCTTTTGAGGTCTGCAACCATTGCATCGCCTTATTTGCACGCGCAGGGTCGAGGAAAAGCTTGTCTAGCTGTCCAATAACAGCTATTGGCGTTCGTAATTCTCGGGCGGTATGGAGAGGCCATGGGTAGAAGCGTTTTAAGGCGTCTTCTCTGAGCCGGCTGCATATGTAGGCAGCCTGCGCAAACCCGTCGCCGATAGCTTCTCCGTCAACAGTCTGCTTGGTTTCCATATTAAACTTCCACGGCCAGTATCAAGACAGGTTAGAGTCGTTGAAGATTTCCACGTCTGGGAGACCGGTCTTAGACCTTCCGGTAGTAACAGGAGTCGGGGCAGCAGGAGGTGGAGGAGGCGCAGGTGGAGCCTGTGCGGGCTGAGCAGAAGAACTAGCTACCCGCAAGGCTTCGATCTCTTGCTTCAATCGTTCCATTTCAACCATGTATTCAGCCACGGTAGGCTGAGCTATAGGCTCGGGGTGTTGTTCGTTAGATGGCGGAACGCCCGCCATGTTCGAGTCGGGGTATGTAAAAGGCTCCATCGGTGGAGGTTTCTCTTTTCTGAGTTTTTGCTTGAGAGCAAGGTGACTATGGAGAGGTTCGAGGACCCGACGTTTCGTAGTTTCATTGAAATATGGAGTCTTTTCAGGTCAGATCTGTTATGATGTCTGAGAAGTTTTCCTCAATTAGACTGTCCACCTGTTGATCAAGTTCCTCCACTTGCTTATTATTCTCATCTCATTCAGCCTTAACCCTCTAAGGGGCACTGCCTCGTGCTTCGTCCATGAGGTTGGCGATTTCTCGATACACGCTCTTATTTGTAAGTTTGACTTTGAATTCATTGATTTCGTGATGGCATCTTGCATCTTTTTCTTTAGAGATTCATCCTCCAATGCCTTGTTAATCTTTTGACGTATTTCCTCCTTTTTCTGCCATTCTGCCAATTCGCCAGTTCCAGGGTGAGGTTTAGATAATAGCATTTGATCTAGCTATAATACTTAAATCCGCAGAGGTATGGTTCTCACTCACAGCCAGAAGACTTGACTTTTTCCATGGAGTGTGGTGAATGAGTCTAGGTAAGGATCTTTTGTTATGCCAATCTCTCTATGTCATCTTCTTGCAGACAGTAGAATCTCATCAAAGGTCAGTTTGTTGTCCATATCTTTGTCAATCTCTCTTAATCAGGTTTCTGAGAAAGCTGGGTTCAGAGGCATATTGGCATTTAAGAAGTTGTGTTTGACATTAAATTGAGCCAAAATTCCCGCCTTCTTTAGATTTCTCTCTATTTGTGACCACTCATCCAACAACTTCTTAACTTCTATGTTTTTTGGTGTCCTTTTGGGGTTTGTGTGTCTCGTTTGGGGCTCTGACTGAGTCTTCTTCATTGGGGCAGAACCTCTTTTTCAATGCCAAAATTATATCCTTGACATCATCCTTATATTCTCAATGAGAGCTAGTTCCTTAGCTGCAACCATTCACCAGATCACGTCTCAAACGGAGGAGATTTCAGGGTGATTGCAGTCATATGCAGAGAGCTTGTTCCTAAAATCTGCATTCTGCATATTGAATTGAGACTTCACTGCAGCATAATTTGCATCATTGTATGACAGATTTGGGAATATCAGTGCTTTTGGTTCTGGGACTTCGCTGAATCTTGCCGTCTTTTTAATGTTGATAAAGTCCAGTCCAGTACCTTCCGTTGGCGGGCTGCGTCCTTTACATATTTGTACAAAAGTTCCCAATCCCTGGGAGTCTGCAAGGTGACAGTCATTCTCGTAACTGTCTGCTCCTCTGCCATTTTGGTGGTAAACGCGCGTTTTTTGGTGGATATTGGGCGACTGTTTTTAAGCGGGTGCAGGGGCGGCTATCTGACGGCTAACTAGCGGGTGGCTACCGGGCTCATAACTATCAGGATATCCGAATAGCTATGTTGTATCAAATTGAGCTGTATATTCTCCGCATATATTTTCTAACTAACTGCTAGTAAAATAGATGGTAAACAGCAGAAGGAGAATGTGCGCGGCTGACTAGGCGACTAAGCGAATATACGGATCATTGCCAGAACCTGACACGTAATCTCTGATATTATACTGTTCAAGAAGTGAGATATGAAAGACGGGGTAGATATCACGCATTGAGCGCGGAAGAGAGAGTTTATATGCCTGTGTATTCCATGATTCAATAAATTGAAAATGGTCAACATATTTATGGTCCAATTTCCTAGCGGGGAGGAGCATGCGGAAGTTTTTCGCATTAAGAAGCACCCAGTCACCCACATGGAAGCGTTTTGCACTGTGTTTGGAATCATAGTACGCCTTGTGCGCAGACTTGGCCTTTTCAAGTTGTTTTTGAATCTTTTCCCGCATTGCTTGTGTTTCTCTGGCCGGTCAATCGCCTCAACTGAGCTCGAGTAAGGCGGATTACTCATCGATCCGGAGGGTAGATCTGTAGCCGAGAAGTGCATGCGCTGGAACTTCGTTGGTTGAGCTATGTCACAAATTGTTATAGACAAACTGCGCTAAAGGCAGCCATCTAACCCAGTCATCCAGGTGGAAATTCGTGAAGCATCGAAGATAGTGCTCTAGTACCTGATTTTGGCGTTCAGTTTGGCCATCCGTTTGTTTCTTTGCTATCTGAGACTTCTACTGCCAGTTTGGTAGTTCCAAATGAGCGCGTTGGGTGGCCGTCGAATCCTTCAATTGTGCATGGAGTGCGCTCTGTAGGTTGTAAATCGCATGATTTGGCCCAGAATTCGCTAATAAAACTCGCCTGAGCTCCGGAATCTATAAGGGCAAGAATCGGCGTGTCCCCTGCAGGTATAGGGATTCGGACAGGAAGAAGAAAGGATAGACTTGATGATTGCTGGCTTTTAGATGTATTAAGAATTGTCATTGGCATGAATGACACTCCTTATTCGTTTTTAGCCTCATTAGGTTTTGGTTCGAAAGAGGGTTTTGGAGGAAACTTTAGGGTTGAGAAGTTGTCACTGTGGAGCTTGTTCCTCTGAGCCCTGCAGTCCGCGTTGGAGTGTGTCATGCTCTGGTAGACATCGCATCAGGTGTTGAAGCGCTCTTTGCGTTTTCAGCCGTCATTTCGGGCGCGGCTGGCGCGACACCATGTGAATTGTTTCCGCGACTAGCGCTCTTTTGTTGCGCAGCTGCGCTCGATGGTGTGGTAATTTTCTTGATGTTGCTTTCTATGATGCCCAGTCTCATGATGAAACCATCGTAGGAGAGGTCATCTAGCTTGACTGCATATCTCTCAAACCCTGCACGGAAAGAGGGTAGGATCTTATCAAATATATGTATCTTTCGATGATAATGAGTATACTTCTTGCGGAGATCCTCTTCAATCGACTGAAGAGTAGATACAAAGTCATGTATAGTTTGGCCCTCAGATTGCTTTAGTTCTTGATATTTCAACTCGCAGTCCTGGTTTGCCTTGTCAGGATTGATAATCCTAGCATGAATCCAGTTGCAGAATTCATTCCAGGTAATAGGCGTCTCCAGGTTGGTGTAGTATTGTTGCCATTTTTGTTGAAGTTTGGCATTGACAATGCGTTGCTGCTGCTGCTTCACGGATTTTGCATTCATCATTGTTTTCAAAGTATTGGTTTTGATAGGCGTAGAAAGCGAGGCTTGAAGAGATAAAAACTTCTAGATCTTTGAGTGTTTTTTGCTTTAACCTCATTTGGGAGGTTTCGGGTCGGTGTGGACGTGGGATTGTTATTTGAATGTCCGCGGTAGACAAGGTTAGCACCAATAGTGTGATCAGTTGGCTCTGTTTCGCGCTTTTTGCTCTCAGAGGCTTGGATTTCTGCGTGAAGAGTGTTGATTTGTTGTTGTAGATCAAGGAATTTTCTGTATCTTTCTAGGCGTTCTCGTTCGTGTTCAACTGCCTGGATTTCCTCTTCAGTTGTAGACTTTAAGATCTAAGCCTCTTCAACATTCTTCTGTACATAGTTGCGCCATGTTGTTGGTAGAGCTGAGTAAAAGATATCAAATATCAGATTTTCAGCTGGAGAGATCTCCAGCATCTCTAACTTGGTGAGAGCTGCGTGAAATTTATCAAAGGAGTGTATATCATCCACCTACTCATTTGCAAGAACTGTAAAGGTCGTAGAAGCCTCCCTGCGAAGTTAAGTCCTATTACTGAGTATTCCTCCTCAATTAAATGCCATAGGGTATAGGCGATGCGGATCTAGTCATTCTTTAGAAGGTGTGCTTTTAACACTGAGGCGCTCAACGAGTTGGATAAAAAGGCGTACATCCATCGGTTCTTGGCTTCCCAGAAGGGAGCCCATTCAGAATCCCCAAGGGGATCACATGTTTGCTCTTCATCAATTAATCCAGTATTGGACATCTACTAGCCTCGATTTCGTCGAAGATCTCCAAGTCACATAGTTGAGTGTCAGGTAAGGCACTTGGCTTGCCAATGTACTTGACATCTCCTTTGAACTGACTAATTGCCTTGCCAACACGGCTATCAGGGTCGTAAAGATTATACTGGAGTTTGCTGACAATCTCTGGCTTCCAGGTTGTATCACGGGTCACAGAAGAATTGGCAATTGTAATGTTGTTGTCAGCAGCTCGGGCTGCTCGAACCAGAGCTTTACATTTCTCCCTATTATTTTCCAGTTCCAGCTGCATTCTACTAAGAGAATGGTGGCTAGAATCATCATCATCAGGCCTCTGCCAGTCGGTGTATTGAGGGGAAAGTTGAATCGAGGAGGCCTAACAGTTGCAGGAGATGTAGGGAGATTGAGATCTGAGATCCCAGGGAATCGTGGACAGTAGAGTCCTCAAAGGATCCGGTAGGAGGCTCTCGGGAGGTATGGGATCGATTTGAGGTAACTGATCCGTCTGAATTTATTCTCATTCGGGATGGCGAAGGCGAAATAGGTGATCACACTGGATTAGCCATCCTTGTTGTTGATTTGATTGATCAAAAGATCGAAATATAGATAAGAAAAGGGCTTCTAGGAGGTCTTCTCTATTCTAGAGAGGGACCTCGTCGAAATTCGCTTCTCTAGAGTGATACTTTGCGTGTCGCCAGAGATTCAGGAACGCGTCAAGAACTCCACCAAATAGGGAGCGTAGGTCTCTTAATATATATAAAAGATAAATAAGATGATATAGATCAAATAAAGCAAGCAGTCGCTGATTTCGACAAGATAACTCCCGAATTGGCCGCGTTTGGAAGCAAAACGGGACTCAAACCCTGACAGAATGGCAAGCCTTGGTTGATTGCAGAGTTTGGTCGCTATGAGAACGACTATATATGGTGGAAAAGATGTCGCTTGACGGAAGTGTCCGACACTGTGGAATGGTGGGGTAGCCCCACCACACGTGATATAAGCGTAGTAATCGTGCCGCTGCGCAACCCACACCTTCATGTGGGTGCGCCACACCAAAACGATAAAAAATCTTGAATCACATCCTCATTATTGCACTCTATATCAACAACCAGTAGCTAATCTATAATAAAAAGATTATCCACATCATTCTCAGTATGTGTGCCATCTCTAAATTGATTTAATTCCTCTTCTGTCAGTGGTGTGAGTGGGTTATTGCCAATTTTCATGGGATCAACTCCAAGCCTCCGTCACTCCTTATTCTGCTCTTTTTCAGCTTCATTATCCTTACGCCGCTTGATTTTTCTATTGGCATCTTTAATAGTGAGGACTCCCCCTACTTGAACCTGGCGACGGGTTGTTTTAGCTCTGCGGTGTTTACTGGCGTTGAGAAAGTTCTCTAATTCAGTGGTCTGTTGCTCATTAAGTTCCGCGTGGATTAGACTTGCTTTGAATATCTTGTTCAAACGACGTGTCAAGGTGGGTGATTTCAAATCAAGAGTATCTCTAATACTTTGTATGGCGTTTTCCGCAATATTAATATGGCGTTTCAGCTTTTGGATTGTCTTTGGTGAGGATAGCTGAGAAGAAGAGAATAGGTATGTGATCTGAATCATTCTCATCTTCATAAATCTGCATTGGAGGAGGTGATGAGATTCGCTGCTTAAGAGTGTCAAGAACTCGGTCGGGATTCCATGGATATATGCCACGTTGAGCCCATCCTGCAGCTATTGTAACGGGTTTAAAGGTCTGCTTTCGCATAGCTGAGAGGTCTTGTAGGAACTGCCGTTTTTCATACTTAACAAGACCATGGCGTGCGGCATAGTTGACTGCTTTTGAATGGTAATGCTTATATTGCTGAAATGGTAGACTATCCAGAGGTTGTAGCAAATGAGTGGCATGCGATGGAAATCCATATAGAATTATCTTATGAAGATCCGCGTATTGTATGAACTCCTCAGTGATATGAGATCCATGATTATCCATTAAAAGCAATCGATGACTTCCCCTCTGTCTCTTTTCTGTAGCAGTATTGAAATGTTTGAGCCATTCAAATCCAATCTCATCATTTGTAAATCCAGTATCTGATATAGCAATTCTATAATTGCTGGGTAAATCTGTCTGCGTATACCAATCCTCCAAGTGTGTTTTGGAGGCCAAGATTATCAATGGCGGAATGACATGATTATCCATGGATACACATTCAATGACTGTAATCAAACCTCTTGAAAAGGATGAAGGAATGATGGAATTAGCTTCTTTAAAAGCAGTTATAACCCATTCTTCACATCCTTGTCCTTCTTGAAATCCAATCTCATCGAAGTTGTATGTGTCACAGGCATGAAATTGATACTGCTCAAATAGAATCCGGAGACGTTCAAACCATGTATTGATATATCCAATATCTTCAACAACTGCCACTCTCTTTGGATCCATTGGCTTCTGTTTCACCCTCTTATACTCAGGTAGGCGTTCAATGAACCTATAAGTCCACATCTTGCTGACTTTTGAAGGAGAGGTAGTAGGATCTATGTGCTGACGTCTGAGCATTGAATTTGCGAAATCTTCAATCTGTTCGGCTGTGGGAGGACAATTCTTTTCATCAAGCAGCTTGACCCATCGTTTAATTGCATCCTCCTGACTCTCATTTAATCTCTTGTTAACTGGAGTCTTTGCAGTATTCGGATTCCTTCCATTGATACGCGCTCGGAGACGTTGATAAGGAACCTCAAATTCTCGTGACAGAGGCAGTATTTTGGAATTTGGGTTTTTTCTTGGTGGTAAGCGACAGCTTTTTGAATACGGTCTTCGATATTTTTATCCTTATTCGACATTGTGGTGAGTTATTAATTGATGAAGATTATGAAGATGATGAAATTGCAAGATTTTTATCGTTTTGGTGTTTTTATCGTTTTGGTGTGGCGCACCCACACGAGGTGTGGGTTGCGCAGCGGCACGATTAGTAAATAATAAAATGCCTAAATGCCACTATGCCCAGAGGTTTGGTTATTCCGTCTGCTGCATATCCCCAGTGGGAACGTGGTTAACCGAGATAATCCCTTTATTTAATTGTGTGAGAGAATAGTGGAAGTGAGTGTTAATATGCTTGCTTCGCGATGTGATCGCAGCAATGGTAGCTAGGTTGATCAAACCCTTGTTATCCGCCCTGATCGGCAATTTGACTGCCAGATACTGCAAGCACCCTACTCCACGATGATATCGTTCTTTGGTGAACCCTCCTTCTCATTCTGATGCAGGGGCATCATCGATCTTCAGTCCTTCTAGCATTGGCGTAGGGACGGGGACAGCATCATCTAGGCGGAAATCCTACACTAAATGATTGATATAACGTAAACCGCCACACAACGCACGCCGCCACACAACGCACGCCTCTACAAGCAAGCAACCACCCAAGGAATTCCACCAATTTCTCAACCACCCATGAATTTATTTAATTTAAATTAAAAATATATATCTAGTAGAAGGAATAGATCATATAAAAATGTATAGTTAATCCAAAAATCTAGATGGAAGTCGAATAATGCGGCCACAACGTGATAATTGCGGGGTGGGCGAAGAAGGAATTGACGGCGACGTGGAGGAACTGCTAGAAGAAGTAGGTCGTAGGGAGCTTGCTGATAGGCGTGTAATTGACTGATTACCGGATTGGGAAGGTTGTATAGGGTTGGCCTGGTTAGATTTTTCGCCAGGCCCCTGGCTTCGTACGGCCTTTGTAGGGGATTTGGCTGACCTGGCTGATCTGGCGGCGGCAACGAGATTTTGATCTCTAGAAAGCTTTAACTCTCTAGTAGCTTGCTGAGCAGCTTCCTTATCAGTCTTCTTTCGCTCAGCAGCTAGTTTACGAGCAGCCACGCGAGCAGCAACCTCAGCTTTTTGTCTCTCTCGCTTCTGAGCATTAGCCAGCCTAAGAGCTCGAGTTGCAGCTTGCTTTGCAGCTTTTACGATCGCTTTCTCTTGACGTAATATATCCTGTTGAAGCTTGCCTGCTGCTTTTTCAGCAGCCTCACTAATCTTAGCAGCCTCGTCGGTCTCAAGCTGCTGACGTGCTGCCGCAATCCTAGAAGGTGAAAAGAATTGAGCAGCACGCGAATTCTCTTTATCCACAAGACCTAGAGGCTTTCCACGTTGGCGGCGCTTCTTCTCCTTTCGTAAAGCTTCGTATAGAAGCTTATTTTCATGCTGCAAAATCTCTTTTTCAAAAACTAGTCTTTCACTAGCATGAACGATTTTTCGGAACCCAGTAGAGATTCTTCGCCGTTGATTTAACTTCTTAACTGCCCGTCGCAGTCCTCGTATGGTAGTGGGTGTGACTGGCTCTGCTGTGACTGGAGTGCTTGGTCTAGCAAGCTTGCTAAGCACCCGATCTGGTGAGAGAGGATAAATGCCAGTAGCAGCAAATCCAGACTCTATATTTGACTTCGTGACAGCTTGCTTCCAGGCGTTGTGGAATAATAAAAAGAAGTTGCGTTTTTTAATGGATACACCTCCCATTGCTGAGCGTAAGAATAAATCCACCTGCTGAGAGTATGCCTTTGATAAAGGTCCAAAAATACCAACATCCAAAGGCTGCAAGCGATGAGTTGAATGAGGCGGCAGTACAGCAAGGATAATACGATTTTGATCAGCGTAGTTGATGAATTTCATATTGACATGAGAAGAATGGCCGTCAAGGATGAGCAGGCGCCAGGCTCCATTCCTAGCCTTTGTATGAGGATTAAAGACCCGTTGCAGCCAATGTAATCCATATTGATCACTGCTCCAGCCGTTCGGGGAGGCAGCAAAAAAGACCTCATGCTCTTTAGAATCAAAATCTTCTAGCCACGTATCTTGCAAATCCCCGGAGTCTGACTGATATATAAGACCTGGCGGCGTTGACCTTCCACTGGCTGATATGGCGGCTAGCAAAGAGATGAATTCTCTACTCCCATCCTGAATCGTGCCTAGCAAGCTCCCGCTCTTAAGCTGCTGTACAGAGACTATTCGCTTGCTGATTTGCATGACGCCCATAAGAAAGCCCTTCTCATCAAGATTCCACGTATTAGATGGTCGAATGTTGAATTTTTTGACCTTTTCGTCTAGCTAAGATGCTCAAGCATTAGCAACCCCTCATTAAATTGCAGGCAATGTAAATAAAAATCAATCAAATACAAGCTGGAAAAAGTGCTGAAAATACTCAGAATTATCAGCTCTCTTGCGTTTTTGATCAATTGCTCGTAAATATAGGCTTTTGATGCGATCCTTGTGGCGTTGACAAAATCTAGAGATCCAATGCTCGCCAATCGGCTCCTGAAGGATTTCTTCAACTAGATTTTGAAGAATTCGAGGTGTAGGAGGAAAGCCACGGTCCGTAAGACGATTTATATATCGAATAAGCTCTTCCTCTTGAGAGTTCGTAAGTTTCTGTCTATATAGGGAGTCGGCAGTTTCTCGAGACACTGATTTGCCCGTAACGCGTCGCATAAGCGTAGTTCGATGAATTCCGTATTTTTTTGCAACAGTAGTATAATTGCCAGCCTCTTGCGAAAGGAATTCAGCCACTGCGAGCTCTACAGCTTCTTTGGTTGGCATGTTGTAGATGATTGAAGGTGGAAGGTTGGGTTCAAAAATCGGCTTTTTGGGGCGTGCGTTGTGTGGCGGCGTGCGTTGTGTGGCGGTTTACGTTAGTGTCTCAACGTCAATTTTATGCTGCCATCAGGGCGACGTTCAACTTCCACGACCAAGAATTTCAAAGGTACTTTCAAATCTTTTATTTCTAATTTGCCAATAAGGGTATCAACTAGCCAATCAGCATCTGCTGAATCTTCTGCTATAATACGGAGGTCATCCACGTAGATTGTCATATAGAGGTGCTTGCGGGATGTGTGACGCCATAGAGCAGGGTCGTAGGGGCTATGTTCAAGACCATTCTCGCGGAGTAATGCTGCAAGGAAATCGTACCAGATCTTAGCTGCAGGATCCAATCCGTATAGGGAACCCCCGACAGCGCATACCATCGTGTGTGGAGTCCCCACCTCAAATCCGGTGGGTTGCTGCATGTAGATTGCCTTACCAAGTCAGCTGTGTAGGTAGGCCAGCACTATATCAACCTGGCGCAAGGTCCAACCTCGCTTGGCCGCTATCGCAAACATCATGCGATTGGCTGTATCATTAATGACAGGCCCCTAGCTGGAGAAACGCTTCCAAGTTTAGATAGAGATCCTCTTGAGCAGCAAAAGTTTCTTCGCGTGCACTCTTCTTTAACCAATTGCCGCACACTACCCATCGAGATTTTCGTAGGATGCCATCAGGATCTGCATTGGGATCCTGCGGGCGATCTTTTCAACATAAACCCAGCGGCCAGGGGCCCCCGGCTCACCATTAGGGACATCAGAATGTGGAATCATTGTCCAGGTATTCCTCCGTTCCAAATCTGCAATCTCATGTTCCATTGATCTTTTCCAATATTCGCGATAATGTTCTCCACAAGACATGTTGCTGGACTTGCAGCTTCAGTTGTCATACAGATAATATCTTCTCTTGGGGTTGTAGGTGCTTTTGCAGGGAAAACAACATCACTGGTGACAATAATTCTATCAGCAGTAGGACTCCAGAGGCAGTAGATTGAGTTGCCGAGAAATCCAATAAGTTTAAACATTTTTGCCCCAGTGGACAGCTTGTCAGAAGGTCTTTGAGATCCATGAAGGTGAGCATAGACATCAACACCTAACTCCCTAAATGACAAAGTCGGGCCGGGGCGTTGATTAACGCTGAGATTGGAATGGTATAAGGGCATCGCGTAGGTGCTTCGCCAGCGTTGCTGGTAGGCCAATACTTCTCATTATATAGGGCGGTGGATGTCGGCGTGTTGTTGGTAATAGCAACTACTGTTTCAAGAACATCTGCCCAGAACTGCTTTGGTAAGTTCATGCCTATAAGCACTGCCCTATTGCGCGTCATTATTGTACGTCCCTCTCTCAGAAACACTATCTTGATGAGGAGATTGGGGTGTAGTTGGTTCCCAAATTGTGCCATCTTTGGCCATCATCTTGGTCATCTTCGCTGATCGAAAAACACCATCAATATCTGTCCTAACTTGCGCTGGTGGTGTAAAACCAAGGTTCTTCATGAATTGGACCCAGTGAGCATAATAATCTACAGCTTGGTCCTTGGTGTGTAAAAAGTATATCCACCTATGGCGGGTGGCATCATCAGTGATGAGCATATAATATTTGGTTCCTTGTCGTGATTCAATAGGGTAATCAGACATATCATCGAGCGTACGGCCGCCGCCAGCGAGGTCAATGTGGACACGTTGCATTGCACGTAATGCCCGTGGCATAGGGGTTTGTGAGAACTTTCGCGTCATGCCTGCTTTTACGCAACTGTCGCAGAAGTAGCCTGTCTTAGGCTCTTTGATACGAATGCCAGATGAAGGATCCTTTGCTAGTGCAATGATCGCGCCAGCATGGATATGCTCTATGTTGACGTGCCATTCCATAAGCGTTCTGGTCAAGGGGGTATGATCATCAGATTCTCCCATTGTTGTCGACATGGCGTCCCCATAATCATAAGAATTGGCCATAAAATTGATGGCTTGGGACGGATGATGGACATCGACTTGGGATTCTCGTTCTATAATCTTGTAGACCGAATTTAGGGACGTACGAATTGCAGTGAAATTGACGCCATTTGGAGCCCTTATCATAAAGTAGGAAGGGGTGGCGTTCGATAGTTGGTATCGGAAGCCTTGATCTTCTAGCTTCGCGAAGGATAGGAGATTGACAGTAAGGTTGGGGATCCAGTGGACATCACTGATCAAGATATTCCCCCCTTTTGATTCTAGAAGAACGTCACCTACCTCTTTGACCTGCCCCTGGCCTCCGTCCGCGGTATTAACCTTCAAATCCCCCTTGAATGATCTTGCTCGCACTATCGAGCGCTTTTCACCTGTCATGTTGAAGCTTGCGCAGATGTCAAGATACCAGGGTTTGAAAGTTGTATTGGATGACGCAGACAGCGCAATGGCTGCATTGGCATTAGGCTGAGAGGCAAGGAGATCTGTCACTTTGCTGCCAGTAGATTTGTCATCACCCTTATCCTTTTCCTTATTCTTACCCTTGCCCTTCTTTTTATCCTTTCCCCTTCTTTTGGCACCCTCAGAGTTATTGGTGCCTTTCTCCTTTTGAAGTTCCTTCCACCATTCTGGTGCCTTATCAGGGTTTAACCGAAAGCAATAAGCCTTTGAGTGCCCCGGAATGTTGCAAAAATCGCACCTGGGAGACGTGGTGGAGGTTGCGTTGTTATTGTCATTAGTGGCTGAGTTGGCCCTCGGAGTTTTAGTTCGCTCTGAGTCTTTTACCTTGCTTGTTCGATGAGCAAGCTGCTTCATCAGGTCATCAATATCCAAGTTGATGATGGGACCCTGACCTGTCCCATTAAATGTGTCAAGGCGTGATTTGACGTAGGTCCTTTGATGATCACGGAGGCCGATAATGAAGAAGTCATGGAGGAAGTCTTCGTGAGGGTTCTTTGCCAGTTCTAGAATGCGAGTAGAGAGGTAGCGAAATTGACGTATGTATGACAGATAATCGCCATCCTTGACGTGTAGGTAGGTCAATTCTTTGAGGATGCTGATCCTCTCTTCCCCTAAGGACATCACGTACTTCATGCCTATCTTCTCCCATAGAGCTGCTGCGTTATCTGATTGGATGGTCCCAAGCGTTGTTCGAACAGAGCTCACCAGAGATTGCAACATCCGACGGTAGAGAAGTTTTGAGCGTATCGCCCAATATCGTTGATCAAGTAATGATAAGCCCTCAGGGGGCTCATGTTGGTTCTTGTTTAAAATGTCTGCACCACTGATCACTTCTGCATCTGATAAGATGCTAATCTTCAAAGCTTGATGATTGGTTCCATCGAGCGTGGTGACGGACTTAGTGTCCAATGAGGCCTGCATCTCCTTCTGATAGTCACGGGCCAGTTGCTTCGGATCTTCCATAAAGGTGGTGTTGGGAATCGGGCGTGCTGAGAGCGGTTGCTAGCAGAGCGCCCTACGGTCTGCCACTGACATGGTCACCATGCCACTGGCGTTAGGCGTAGGCATCAGCATAGGACTGGGAGTGCCATCATCAGACTCATCGCGTTCTAGCATCTTGCCAGTATCGCACGCTGAGCCAGAGGCCTCTATCAAATTCTCCTCCACCATCACGTATTCTGCTTGAGCCGTTTGTGCCCCCATAGTATTTGGAGCGGCGATTTCCAATGTAGGATTCTTGTCGGGGTCCGGTTTGTTAGGTAAACGGCTGCTAAGAGGATCTCTGGAAAAAGGCTTTAGGGAAGGTGAGCTTCAATACGAATTGTTCTTGTCTTTGCTAAAAGGGTATGCCCAGCACATTCTGCGGCACCATTTTGTTCATGGACGTAGTCCGCGGAGAATTCTACATGGATGCCCTCTTCCCTAATACAGTTTTCGAAGTCGGTGGTATCAATTGACGTCTCGTTGTCTATCCTTATGATTTTAACGCGTATATCATATTGACATTCAATATTGCTAATTGTTTGTTGAATAGCTGCTCGGATATCAGACTTCTTTCTTCCAATTATCGCCAAATAATTCCTGAAAGAGTCACACATAAAATGGATAGCCCAACGTTTGCTTGAGAAGCTCGCATCAGGACCATGAATAATATCACCATGAAAGCGTTCAAATAGAAGGTTGGAACGTATGTGTGGACGTCACGATATTTGGTTTTTGGCGTTCGCGATTTGGCAGGTCTGCTTGCAGAGGTCGAATTTCCCCTTCCTTGGTTTCGCGGAATCCGATGATTTTTCACCCTACACGTCCACAATTTTAACGCCGGTAGAGGTATTAGGAAGGTGAATAATTGAACCTTCTTGAACGTGGCCTAATCTGCGATGCCATAATTCCTTGGATCCGTCGGCGATCGTGATTTCCGCCGATTTCTTCGTATAGAGGGCGACGCCGAAATTGGCGTGGGTGGGCTGACCAGCTCCGGCTCCGGCTCCAGTCCATCTAATGGGTGGTAATCCGTCACCCACATCCGCCCGATTTTCTGCAAAACCGCGAACGGAGCTCCATTTCATTGAAGCTGCTTGTATTCAGACTGTAGATATATTGATTGCTCTTCCAGTTAATCAACAGCAGTCAAATTAGTGTGGAAGTTGGGTATAAATGCGGTGTTTCGTAATAAGATGTCAAAACGTTTCCCATTTTCGTCGGTCATATAGGTAATCACGGTTCCATAACCAAGAACCCTCGTAGTCATGTCACCAGTCAAAATCTCGCCATTTGCTTCGGTAAAGGTTAGAAATCGAAATCAGTCATTGGTAACGTGCTGGTCAGCGGCGCAATCTGATACCCAGCTGTTTTTCAAGGGGTGGGAGCTAACGCCTCCGGCCCTGGGTGGCCGAGGCGGCGGTACCACAGGACAGAGGTAGCAGGTGCAGACCATTTAAGCAGGGCTGATCAGACTACAAATACAGCTTCTTCTGTGGGTAGAGGATTATATTCCAGTATGAATTTGTCAAACTTCTTTTGTAGATAGAAAAATGACTGCGTCCTTTGACATAAATTAGAGTGCAATTGAATTCGTTTATCCCAATATTCCACGTATTGAAGAAATGCGCAGCTGCAATATTTGTATGAAAGCTAGGAATATAGGAGACACTGATCAATGTTGTAGATTTTGATCCAGTGGATGAGTCAACTTGAATATCCACCTCACCGTGGCCTTCCACTAGTAGGCATGAGTCTCCGGCGTAGATGAAGGAGTTTTCAATCACAGAATAGTTTCTGAAGCATTGCATGTTATTGCAAATATGACAGTTTGCCCCATTATCATAAATATAGCTATCTTGCAGTGGATATTGATGAATTGAGGAAGCTCCAGCTTCAAAGACCGCTGTTGAAAGTGTGAAAACTGCGTCTTCGTCAAAATCTTCATATCAGGATTCCACCATTGTGGCGGTGGCTGCGCTAGCGTCATTAGCAGCTTGACGTCCAACCTCTTTTCGCGAATTTGACTGCGTTGGTCCCGGTTTACCCTCCTTCTTCCAATCCTGAATCAGTCAATTAATACGGGCTAGAAGGCTTTGATTCTGGGTTGCTTCGATAACATGTTCAGCAGTTGCATAAGTCGACTTCCAATTTGGTTTAGCAGCGCGTTGATACTACGGGTTGAGGTAGTAGCAGTGGGCCCATCGGTGGGAATTGCCACATACGCAATTGGAATTCGTCTTCAAGGAACTCCAGCTGCGAGATCCAGAATCAGGGTTTTTAGGTGTGGATTTAACAGTACTTTGAACCAGTCTCTTGGAGATCACTGACAGTGGTATTGTCCTGGAATGTGGCAGCAAAGACAGCAGTCTTATGAGAGACTTTAGTCATGTTGGCATTTGCTATTTTCATTTGGCGGAAGTTTCAGAACTTCTTAAACAAGGCTGAGATCTCAATGGGAGATAGACCCTCGTCTGTGTCATCAAGGATCCGATTACGGCGGTAGTTGACGAATTCCGGCTGGATGTCCTCAATCATTGTGAGGAAACGATTTCTTAGAGATATCCTTCCCTACAAGGATTGCCCCAGCTAGCGCCAATAACGTGCGAATGCCTCTCTCCGAAACACCATCTTGGTGGGGGGAATTGCGGGGTAGTAGGCTCCCATATCGTCCTCTGACTAGTCATGATTGTAGATATCCTCGTAGAGCGGAATAATACGCCGTCAATATCCGTCCTAATGTACGCAGGCAGAGTGAAACCCGGGTTTTTCATGAATTGAATCCAGTGCTCGTAAAAATCGACGGCTTTGTCCTTCTTATGCAAAAAATAAATCCATTTATAGCTGGCAGCATCGTCCGTAATAAGTATGTGGTATTTCGTCCCCTGGGGTGATTCGACTGCGTGGTCAGGCATTTCGTGGAGCAGTTGGCCGCCAGCGAGATCTATATTGATACGCTCCATCGCCCGTAGAGCTCGTGGCGTCGGGGTCTGTGAGTATTTACGTGTCATGCCGGCTTTGACGCAGCTATAGCAAAAGAAGCCTGACTTGGGTCCTTTGATTTGTACGCTGGATAGGGGGTTCTTCACTAATGATACAATCGCTCCCGCATGGATATGACCTAAGTCGACGTGCCATTCTATGAGGGTTTTTGATATTTTATGATTGTGAGATTGTGAGATTGATCATTAGATTCGTCGAGTGTCGCCATTGCGTCTCCGTACCCGTAGGATTGGGCGATAAAATCGACTGCTTTGGACGTATGGTGGACATCGATTTCCGAATCTTGTTCGACGATCTTTGTAGATGGAGCTTTGGGGCGTATGAATTGCGGTGAATGTGGCACCGTTTGGGGCTGGTATGATTAAATAAGACAGGGTGGATGAGGATAGTTCAAATCTGAAGCCTTGGTCTTCTGGCTTCGTGAACGACAACAGGTTGGCAGTGGAATTCGGGATCCAATGCACGTCACGGACCATGATATCCCCCCTTCTGATTCTAGGAGGATATCCCCAATCTCCTTAACCTGTCCATGGCCTCCGTCGGCCGTACTCACCTCAAGGTTGCCCTTATATAATTTAGGACGCATCATTGAATGCCTCTCACCGCTCATATGAAAACTGGTGCAGGTGTCAAGACACCATGGCTTCGACGATATTTCAGATGACACGAATAGGGCGACCGCTGAGTTGGCACTTGGTTGGAAGGCAAGAAGATCCGGCATTTTTTGTCGTTAGCTTTGTCTTCCGTATCCCTTCTTTTATCGTTGTCCTCATCCTTCTTATTTCTTTGTTTTCGTCCGCTGTTATCAATGTCCTTGATAATCTTATCCTTATTCGCCTCCCTCCATCGACTGGACGCCAGCTCTGGGTGCAGACGCCAACGGGTCTTCTTCACATGACCTGCGGGCTTGCAGATTTCGCACTTCGTGGATGTGGATGCACTTGGCTGATGATTTCCGTCATTGGTGGCCGTGTTGGCCTGTGGGGTCTTCGTACGCTCAGAATCTTTGGTCTTGCTTGTAGGATTGGTCAACTGTTTCATAAGATCATCTATATCTATGTTGACAATTGGGTCTTTGGCCTGTCGCATAAAATCGTCAAGGCGAGTCTTCACGAAAGCTCTTCGATGATTTCGTAGACCATTAAGGAAGAGATCATGGTAGAAATCGTCCCTATTATTGGCTAACTCCTTATGACGTGCGACTAGGTAGCGAAATCTCCTCTGGTTGGTAGGATAATCATTATCTTTGACATAGAGGGTAGAAAGCTCCTTCATTACATTCATACGCTCTTCTGCTAAGGAGACAGCGTATTCAATACTAATTTTCTGCCATGGGGCAGCTGCGTTGTCTGGTTCCAACGCTCCAATCGTCGTCCGTCCGTACGGGTCCTAGAAGGGACTGCAACATTCGACGGTATAGGGCCTTTGTACGCACTATCCAATGTGCTTTATAAGGCGTCAGTGTCCTGAGGTGGTTCATGTTGGTTCTTCGTAATAATGTCAGTGCCGCCGATGACCTCCGCGTCCACATGGATTCCCCTCCCTCCAAGCTTGGTAGTTGGTCCCATCGAACGTAGTCACAGCTTTCGTATCCATCGAGGTCTGCACTTCTTTTTGATATTCACGTATCTCCTGTTTTAGGGTATACGAAGGGTATTCTCATTGATTCGAGAGTTCTCATTTGTAGCCATCATCTGCTGGCAAAATGCGAACAAATCAGCCGCAGTCATAGTATGGTGATCATGCCACTGGCATTAGGGGCAGGCATGGGAATAGAGGTCCCATCATTTCGATTCATCGCGTACGGGCATTTTCCTCGTATCACGGCTCGAACTAGCTCCTTCCATTGCTTCCTCTGCCAACGCGTATTCGGTCTCTCCTTCAGCCGCTGAGCTAAGCTCTGTCACCTGGTCATACTCTTCTTCGTACACCGGGGGGAACGAGGGGAAAGAGCCTTGGGGCTTAGAACGAGAACGTAACGATCTCTTTCACTCTGATTGAGGAGAAAGGGTTAATCTGCTCATCTAGTCGTAGGAACAGAGTGTCTTTGAAGAAGAAGAAGAAGAAGAAGAAGAAGAAGAAGAAAAAGATAAAAATAAGAGAAAAGTGGAGTGTTGTTTTTGATTCTTCGAAGAACGCGATCGCTTTTGCAACCAGACAATATTCCTGTGGATAATTTTGTTGCAAAAAGAGCCTTCTTTTCTAGAATCTACATCGAACTCATCCAAAGAGCTACCAACGCAACGAAATCTTGAATAAAAATTGCGTTTTTATCTCAAAAACGTACAATCCGGGCTCATAAACTGTGGGGTGGGTGAGTTCTCTATTGAGGGGGAGAGAGGCTCACTAATATACCCCTGTATCACGTGTGGTTGGGCAGGCAATTGGGTGCCCAACGGGCACTAATTACGTCATAAGGTAGCTCTGCTTGATAAATTACATAGTTCATCAATCACGTTGGGATCCAATCCAACGACATCAGGCAGCTGCTGTCGCCCTCCAATAGTTACATTTTTTTTTTTTTTTTTTAATCTAATGCATCCAAACTCACCATCCAGACCATCAATACCCTTCCGCAAGTCAGCGGAAATATCCGATGAGGACAAGTGACAGTTGAAGCGCCTTAGATGTCAACCTCTCTCGATCGCCTGATTCAGTACGACTCCCGGATTTCTGTAGTTATTGGGAGCTTTGTGACCCCATAGGTCAGCATTTCTTCTTTTTCGGTGAGATAACTTACAACGTACGTATTCTCCCATTTATCCCTATCACTTGTCCGTGCTAACGTCTCATTCCCCGTTTTGACGCTTTAAGACATCATTAACTTTATTAATGTCTGATGTCAGAATGGCGGATGTCTGCGCCTTTAGACGCGTCAATACCCCTATTGATCACCAAACAGACGAAGACTTCAACATTCAGTCACAGGAACGGGCCAATCTCTTGTCTGAAATCAAGGACGCAATTCAATCTAGTACTGTGAAGGCACCTCTGTGGGCATGTATGCAAGTATGTGACATCTCAAAGTTACGAGAACTTGTAACAGCCGCACGAAACTCACCAGCCATATTTTCTCTCTTTAATAACACTTGTTTATCTATTCCTTTGCGTTGGATGCAACATCCTCCTCTTGATCATGTATCATCAACGCCCTCAACCCTTTCCTCCGCTGAAATTTCTGCACACTCGGACCAAAGGCATCGACGTGTAAAGCCAAAAACACTCGCGAAAGAACGTGATCGATATTCGTGTGCCATCACAAAAGGAGAGGTCTTTGAAGTGGCGTATATCTTTCCTCACTTCATGATTAACACGAAACTGTCCACCAATCTTGATGCCTCCATCCCTCCTTTTTGGAATTTACTCGATGTCTTCTTTGAACCGGACCGGCTTAACCGATGGCGTGCAGAAATATTCAAAGACCCCTCAAACCCTGACAAGTCCACAGATGGCTGCCATAATATGATCTGTCTCAGCCCTACAGCACACCGTTTGTGGGCAAAAGCCATGTTTGCGCTGCGGCCAGTTTCCTTGTCCGACGATCGCAAGGAACTTGCTCTTCAGTTTTACTGGCAGCCCAGGCCATCCCATGGCCGCTTTGATTCTGTGAACATTCTTGAATCACCAGGTTCATCCAGAGATCTCGTTAGAGTGGGGGCCAACGTACTCTCAATTGCCGCCGATGACAATGCGACCTCTGCGGTCGCTATCAAGTCTGGTCATACCTTTGTCTTTCGAACTACCAATCCTAATACCCATCCTCTCCCAAGTTTCGAATTGCTCGACATGCAGTGGCACCTTCAGCGAATAGTTTCAATGTCCGGTTCTGCTGAAATCTATGATGAAGATAACGGCGATGACGATGGAGATCACTTGGATGCTGGTATCATCCACAAGACCTTCTCGGACATCCTTGCATGGGTGTCTACACCGTTGTCTCACTCGGGAAGTGATGACGATTTCTCTCGTTCACCTGCTTCAATCAGCACTTATCCTTTAAGGACCATAGAGCGCCCGAGCAAAAATTTATTCTGTTAAACCACAGACTGCTGCGTTGAGACGTTCTTCAGATGTATGCTCTGCAAAACTGCACTAGGATGCATGGGCTTCCCCACCCCCACCCCCAAAACCCCTATTTGAGGCAGCACTAATCTTAGCGTATACCCTACTCTAAATACATTGTTAAACAATATCCAATGGGGTAATCGTATGCCATTTCCCTGTGCTTCGCAACAATATATTGATGTAGCCGCTAACTCCATTGCTTTCATCCCCAGAGACCCTATTCGTATCATACCATAGTTCCAGTCTGGGACAGTCAGACTTCGTTCAGGATTATTCTGCATTAAGATTAGGTCTTACAACCAATGATCAATGGCCAATGACCAATGACCAAACATTAAAACTCTCCTCTCGCGACACTACTCCAAGGCCTCTATAGGCCTCCCGCCGTCTGCCCGATCGTGCACCCCAACTCCTCCCGCACCTCCATCAGAACTGCAGGATCAAATTTAAGTGCCTCCATCTTTGTAGCATTTGCATCCTCTTCGAATTCTCTGCCACTCGTATTTCATTGCAAATCTTGCCTGGCGCTCATCCTGGTGGTGTTTGCGTGTATGCTGCATATGCGTAATCGAGGTGCCAGGCACCACGCAGAACGCAGTACGATCCGACGTCATCTAGGTTATCGATTCAGCGGTGGATTCTGCTGCGATTCGGAGCCTGTTGAAGGCGCTAAATTAACTTTCTTATTTGAAGCCTGAAGGCATCATGCTAAGGTTCATAGTGCGTCTCGAGCAATCTCATATTTGCATTCGGTTTGCCTCGTTAGCTTGCTCAGCTAGATAAATGAACTTTACCGCTCTCTCAGTGAGCATCACACTCAAACCCTTTTAAGGAATGACACAGTGCCTGAGCAGATATCGTAGTGTGAAGGTTGTATATTTCGAGGCAGACGGATGTTTTCAAAACAGTTCATGTGACCGGTAAGCCTGATATGGTGGCTGTGGCGCAACATATGAGTAAAATTGAGATGGTTGCTGCATATGTAGTACGTGCAAACCCTGCAGAGTTGGTTGTACGGAATAAAAATGTAATTTCACTGGTACTATGCAGGATCATGAGCAGCTGAAAACAGGTTGTTGTCTTGGAGGGGAGATGTTGTGACAAGCACCGCGAACAAACTGTTGCACTACAAAAGAACATTGTGAATTCCATTACCTCAACCTGTCCCGCACCTCCAGACTGGAAAATCCTCTTCCAGGCGACGCGGCAAGAAATGACCTTGGTAGAACCAGCAGTGAAGCCACGAGGAGAACGGGACCCAATGGCGAGAAGTGGGTGTAGCGACGCAGCGACTGTGAGAGTAATTTAATATCCCATTCAGGGAAAGTAGAAAGAGAGGCAGTCGTCGAACTTACTTCGATTTTCAGGTGCTTTTTTGATGGCAGCGAAGAGCATCTCCAGCAACGAGAGAGCACTCACTAAGATCAAGACACCGTTCTTACGCCACAGCTAAACCGGACCAAATGCATACGTTATCTGGAGGAGCTTGGTACGTCGGGAGAATGGCTTGGTAGATATCAATGCTATGATGCAGAACCCAATCAAGGAAAAAACTGTGAAGCTTGCCAATAGTAAAGCCATGAAGAATAGCGAAACTCTTGGAGACTTGTTGACAGTCCGATGAAGTCGCTTGCGTATTGATGCCATGACTGCGCCCGCCAGCAGCAGGGCAGTTGCGATAACACCCAAAAAGCTGGAAACGAGGCTTAAGCTTAACATATAAAGCGGCATTCGTTATAGCACATTCATTGAGGACAAGGAAAAAGAAGGTCTCATGCATGTATCCTACAGGTACAGTATTTTAAATCAACTAGGGACGTTCTTCAGCGAAGTAAATAGGGGAGCTTTACAGAGTCAGTCAAAAGATGAACATTGAAAAAAAAAAAAAAAAAAAAAAAAAAAAAAAAAAAAAAAACCACCAACCAGCTGCTTGCCTCGCATGATTATAAACAGCCTGCCTGTTGAAGCAGCAGCACAGAGCCAACGACAAGGTATGTAGTAATGTAATATGCGAGAAATATCTTGTCCTGTGTTGATCCAAAGGAATTATTCCAAAAGCACCGGGTGGTTTATTAACTACAGAATAACCGGGCCCTTAGTGGTTGATTTCATAATCAACCTCCGGTCGGACCCTCGCATCTGCAGGTCCGGCCACCTCAATGTGAACTGCCATCTCAATGTGAAATATTTTTTTTTATTCAGGATATTAAATTAATTTATCAATGAATGTAGCAAGATTCATAAAATACAACTTGATTATGCAGTAGACAATCTACTTGTGACTCTTCCTAGTAAATTTGGTGGCTCTAACATTAATACCCTTGTCTTTACAATATCGTTCAAGTTCCACCATAACTTTCTTCCATTTCGGACGCAACTTCTCTAATGCCTCCTGATTATCAAGCTTTTGATGAATGAACTGTCATCTTGCATATATTAGATGGCGGATATGACCCCTCCTTTATGTACTACTCTTCGGGAGGCTCGCCGGCGGCGTTCGCGAGCCGCAGTGGCTGCGGCAGGTTTTGAGAGCTCATCCTGCAGAAGAGCCACCGTATTGGCCATCGCGATACTGCCCTTATAGAGGTTTTCTAGCCCAGTTTGGATATATTCAGGGTCTTCGACGTCCTCCATAGCCTCCAATTTGCGCTTATATCGGTTGAATTGACGTACGGTCGAAGGAGTAATACCAGGTCAAGGAGTCTATGGAAACGGACGTAGATGGACTCATATGAGTTGTCTCAAACTCACGTAATTTATTAAGGACGGTGGATGGATTGAATGGAACCAGGCCTGTTGCTTCCCATCCTCTCTTGATCGTATGAACTCTGAATGTCGCCTTTCGTATAGAGGTGATGGCATGAAGAAATTCAAATTTTGTAAACTTCTCACAACCACGTCTTGTTGCTTCTTCAACTGCCAGTGAATGATGATGTTTGAATGCCTGAAAAACCCCTACATCCAGAGACTGTAATAGATGGCTCGTATGAGGAATAAGGTAGAAGGGGATGATGTTATTTCTTGTTGCAATAATCCATGAACTCGTACGTGCAGTGGGAGTCAAAGCCATCCAATAGAAGCAGACGATGAGATCCTTTGGTGCGACTGTTCGTAGCGTGATAGAAGTGTTGAATCCACTGAAAAGAGATTTGATCATTGTTATAGCCAGTGTCTGACATACCCACCATGGCAACCTTCTCAATCTCATCGGTCCAGCACTCCTGTAGCTGCTTCGCGGTGAGAATGTACAAAAGGAGGGATGGTGAAGCCGTCCGTTGAGACTGCTTCAATGATCGTAAGGTTTTCTCTATTATTGGAGCTTCCAACACAAGTCTGCCTTCGAGGATCTCGCGTCACTATCCACTGATCTCGTCCGATTCCTATCCTGAACCCTGTTTCATCAAAGCTGTAGATATCGCTGAGTTGGACCCCAGACTTATCCACTGTCTCCTTGAAACGGTTAAACCAATTAAGTATGAATGACGGCTCGTGGGCTTGCTTCCTAGCCATGTCGATGGTCTTCTGCCGTCGTATATTGTATTCAGGATGACGTTTGATGAATCTTTTGACCCAATGTTCTCCAATCTCAGGCGGCCATGGAATCGATTGATCAAACGTGAGTTAAGGAACGTTGAATTCTCTCGCCAATGCACTAATATTAGGATTTTCAACATCGGCTATGGATTCTAGAGCTTCTTCAATCTTATTCTCTATTAAAATATATGAAGAAGTCATTGCGTTGACTGGTTATTGAATTTTGAAGATGGAATAGAATATCTAAATAAATATTTCACGTGGATCACATTTGAGATGGCAGAAACCCCTCGAATGCAAGGTCCGATCGGAGGTTGATTATAAAATCAACCACTAGGGGCCTGGTTATTCTGTAGTTAACAGCTAATTAGCAGCGAGAAGTAACCCAACGATCTAACTAGTTACCCTTGAAAGTCATCTTCCTTAGCAATGCCATTCCCAGGTTTGAGCCGAAACCATCAATTCCGCTCATATTGGCAGCTTTCATAATTAGTTACCCTCCAAGTTTCTCTGGCAATCACATATAAGTGAATAAAACAGGGCAATTCCACCGTCCTAAAGGCCCTCGGTTGAGAATTTAAGAAGGCAACTTCTGCACATACATAAGCAGTCTTGAAGCTGGAAACTACCCATCCCGCGTGAATATCTAGCCATGATATACAGAGCTCTGGGCAAAACCATGTATCCGCGTCGTTTGTCTGTCCCGTCCGTGGTAGGATTCTTGATTATGGAAGCGTAATGAGTAAACCCCAGTTGTTCAACAGAAGACAATCGGGTCTTCACAGTGTCGGTTCCCTTTGCTTTGTTAGGATAACCCAAAAACTTGGATCTCAACTGAGGATTCGAGAATCTGCGTTCATCGGAGATTTATCACTCAAGGTATGAACTAGCGCCCTGGGATACGGACTTCCAGTTACTGAATAGTAGAGTTTCTCGACTCGACAGCCAGATAAGCAGCGGGGATATATAAAATATGCTGACTTCATAGTATCCGTGGAGGTTTTTTTTATTTATTTTTTTTTTTTTTTTAAATTTTTTTTCCTTCTAATTTTATTTTCATTTTTACTCTCATTTTTGTGTGTTAGAGAGAGTGCAAAACAAGAACCAAGAGGAATCCCTTTGATTGCATCCTTTTTAAATAAGCCTCCAAATCCCGTAATACAGGCTTCCAGTATGCCACACATCAAGTGAGGGGACGCAGTTTTCTCCTCTTCGAACCAGGCCGATGGAGCCCAAGGGTTGCTGCGTAATTTAATGTCATCTGAGGGGCCATATTCAAGGATTCTCTAGAAATCAGCCAGCTTGGGGACCCAATAATAGACCTTTGTTTGGGGTTTGACATCCAACAGCCCTACCTGAATGCCCTTGGGCCAGCATCTTGAGAGAGTTTTCATGGATATCAGCAACATATTCAGAAGAGAACCCTAGTAAATATAACGCGATCACTCAATATGCAGTGGGAAACTTGCAGGAGAGGTCCGAAAAGACGAGTGACTGGCTGGCCGTTGCCATTGAGATGAGTCAAAATTGAGATGATTTCACAACTGTGACTATAAACGGATGATTTGCTATTCATATTTTGTTGGGAGTGTATCCAATATTTGTGAAGAGGTGTTGAAGATAAAATAATGAGCACGGAACTATTCTGCTCTGACCATCTCTCTGATCACATTATTATTATTATTATTATTATTAATAAATATCTGACAGATAGTTATCATACATCAAACTCCACTTTATGGGCTGGACAATCACTGATATCCTGAAGAAGGCTTCAGCACATTCATAGCTAGCGCACCAAGAGAGGGATTAACTAATAGGAACTGCCTAGGTCCCTATTAGCACCTCTATATATATATATGTGCCACTGGAAAAGCGCCACAGTTCGTTGATAGCCTCTTGGTGACTCGCCCATCGAAAAAGAAAAGGAAAGAGGAAAAAGTTACGTTCTAATTTTCCTGAAGAAGATGAAAGGAATGAAATGTAAGAAGAACCAGGGATGCCATTTCACGTCATGGGAAACTGAAACAAACCTGATACCTAGTTAACTATTAACATGACATAAACCTTCCTTGCCATCACATCTATCTTCAGTTATCAGAGAGGTATCTCAGGGCCAGGCCATGGTGTCAGATCTCACAATATCACTCCACGATGGACCTGTAGATAGTTTACCTATTCATCCAAGAGTCAATAGATTTCCATCGATGCGCAATTTTTTTCAGGTTTGACTCTTGTCATATCATTCTCTCAGTAGTTATCAAATCATACCTCGATACTTTATACTTCATAAAAAGAAAGAATCACTGATTGAACACTGACATTACCATTTTGAGTTTCTTCATGTTTAAGTTTACATGGATCCGAGTTCAATCTTAGAAACTATTATGTCTCCTGGGTATGGAATGCTTACCTGGTCTTTGTGTTGATTGAAATCGATGCACTAGTAATTAGTATCTATTGGTAAATTAACGCAGGAATTGGTTCTGTAGATAATATATATTTCATATACTTACACTAAATATCTTTCACAACTTTTATATACAATAGCTAGGGACAATTCATTACTACACTTAATCAAAGCAAAAATCATATCTGCTGTGTAAGTTAAGTCAACTTTAAATTTACATTTTAACTCTTTGAAACATTTATCTTAACCCTGAACCACAGCAGTCAAATGTGGGACGTTGACGCCAAGTCAACATCAACCGGGGAAGAACCGTGAAGCAGATCTGCACTGAAGGCACACACAGCTCATTATTGAGGCATTGGCTCATTGGCCCATTGGCGGCGACCAAAGGCATCCTTGAGCAGCTTATGGAGTATTTTCTTCTAGTTTTTGGCATTATTGACTAGCTGAGCAAATAAGTAATAAGCACACAGCGGATAGCACCTTTTGAAATCCAGCGTGTTGCTTTCTTTTTGCCACGCGGCTCCAATCAATAGTTATAGCAATCAATCAACACTTTGCACAGCAGAGTTAAAACTTGTTCATGACAAAGGCTGCTGGCAAGGAGAAGTCATCATGAGAAATCTGAGAAACCAAGGGGGGGGGCAAACAACATAAATAATTTATCTGTATTTGGGTTACACTCAACATAGTTAAAAACTTGGGTCTCAATAATAAATAAAAAGTCCTGCTACTTCCAGCAATTCCCTATGATTTACCGTTTATGATCGAATCACGCCGCGGCCCAATCATCGGCTGCGATCCACGGTGCCTGGTTAGCCAATTGAGTTTGATATTCCAAAAGACCCGCGAAGTCAAAATTCGCAGCTTTTGATCTTCATGCATGGATCCCATCTACGGATCCTGTTGGAAACAGTGCAGGTACATGTACAAACGCTTCCCTAGCGAATTACACTGCTTGATGTCATTGACTGTCATGATTTTGCCGAAGTTTAACAGGCATGGTCTGTGGGAATCCAGTGCCTGGTGGAACACGTAAGAATCAAGATTCTCTCAAGCTGTCATAGATGCGCCTCCGTCCGTCGCAAATCGAGGGAGTTGGATTGCCAAAACCTCTCAGGACCTCATCTCTCCCTGTGGAAGTTACTTGAAAAGAACAGGAACATTAATAATGGGGGACATGAAATGTCATCTCTTCCCCCCTATTCTCCAATGGGGGTCCAATTCGTAAAACCAATCAATTTCTCTCCACCTCGCCACGATTCCCATGAAGATCACCCCTGACGAAAGAAGAATAATAAGTTTAAGCTACTTGTCGGCTTTTACTCTGTGAGACCTGTGATCTCTGTGATTGCACACACCTTGCAGCTTGGTTTGAACCAATATGGCTGCTGGCAGTGGTGGTGGTGGTGGTGGTGGTCGTGGTGGTCGTGCAGCTCAAATTCCATATTATTCCCCCATCACCCCCTCCCCTGTTTTCTTCCTCGATCTTTTCGCCCTCATTCTTCATCCCCTTTCCCCAGCCCAAGATCTCATCATTCAAAACTTGCCGGGGTGTATCCTTCACTTTCTCTCCTTTCATCGTATCAACATATTCCCAGCAATTGTATATCCAACGCAATATTTAAGAAAGAATAAGGATGAAAGTCACCGCCCTGTTCGCTGTGGGTGTCTTTGTCTCCTTTGGTGCTGCTCAGGACCTGAGCAGCCTGTCAGAATGTGGTGTACGTTTACAATCCCAACCCCTTCCGCCAGCACCACGCTCGCTTTACACTTTTTATTCTGTCTGTTGACATTAAGAACTGGGGTATCGCGTTTTTAGCGCACATGCATCCAAGACATGCTGAGCCTTGCTCCATCACTTGGCTGCAAAGCTGATGACATTCCTTGTCTTTGCCAAAACACGAACTTTGGCAATGGTGTTCGCGACTGCACCGTAGAGGCCTGTGGCGAGCAAGATCTTCCGCCTATCTTGGAATTTGCCAAGAAGTTTTGCTCCGGAGGTTCGCCAAGCGGTTCCCCAGATGCGACAGAGACGATAGATGCTGAGCGCACCGCTTCATCAACTGGCTCACTCAAAACGACCACAGGCGAAAACCGCGCTTCCACAGCGGTAGGGGTTTTCTTCTTCTTCTTCTCTCCTTTCTCCCGGAGTGTGTTCCCGGCATTCCTTAATTCCAAATCCGCTAATCGAGTCGTCCCACGATATATTAGACTGGCTCTAGCATCGCTAAGTCTTACCCTTACACCACTCAGGCCGTTGTATCAACGATAACCTCCGGCACTCAAGTCATCACTATCACCGACGGCATCACCACTCTCTACTCCAGCGTCTCTGAAACACCTAGAACAACAGACACCACTTCCCAACCGACAGGATCAACGTCTCCAACTGAAGAACCTAAGACTACCTCTAGTAGTGAGACTACTGGCGCTAACCAAAGCATCAGTTCCAATGCCAGCCCAAGCTCAACCAGGAGCAACAATGGTGCCCTCCCTACATTAGCCCCTGCCAACCCTGGAGTCATTGGAGCGCTCGGTGTCATTGCTGTTCTGGTGTTGTAAAAAAACTCGATGCTGGGTAGATTTCAATTTGAATTCGGTGATGCGCTCAACTACATATCGGATCGAAGAGATGAAATGATGGGAAACGGATATTTTTTGGTACCCTGTGTTGATAGCTTCAGTTCTGTTCCGCTTTAGCGGGTCGAGCCATACAGGCTCTTTTAACCCCTTTTAGAGCCGACGTTCAGCGGAGATATATGCGCGATTCTCCTCGTGGGATGATTGGTGTTTGTTAGCGCAAGGTATGCCCTTGGATGCGCAGGGGGCGAGGAAGTTGCTTGTAATCATGCTCTTAAACACTTAATAATAATATGACCTATTCAATCGGGAGTGCCATTTCGGAAGCTTCCTTAAACTTTCCTTGGAAAAGAGAACGAAGCCCACGTATATTAGGATAAGTGCATGAAAATATCGCGGCTTTCAATACGCTGCCTTTCTCTTCTCGGGCTAGGCCCCTACATCTCCACAACGGACAAAGAGGAAAAGCTAGATCGCTCCGAGATTGTCCAGTATCTGACTTCCATACTGCGTGCGTCCTTTGCTGTTGGACGCGGGTCATACGTCAACAAGCCGCTCAACGCAGTTAGGAAGATCCTCCTCCTTCCAAACCCTTTGTGGGCTTTATTCAAAACTTTTTGAATTGCAAGAACAAGCACAATTCAGTTTGTTTGTGAAAGATGGTGCCCAAATACACAAACCGACTGGATTGATCATTTATCCCATCGGTCGGTAACTACAAGTTACGGTTACCATATTCTGCTGCGCAGAAGCTCAGCTAGCTTGATCAAAACATACACAATAATGTTATCCCCAAGATATCCCTACTCGAAGAAATAATTCAACGACTGATCAACATCAAATGCAGTCGAAGACTACATAACCCATGGCAACAATCTCGGCGATATCTGTCAGAGAAGCACAAACAAACGGAAACGGAATATGAAGGCTTACTAAAATAGCCTAGTTTTAGACTTTATTATAGGAGAGAGCAACATGCATCCAGTCCCAGCACAAACAAAATTCACAGTGCAACTGTTTTTTTTTTTTTTAAGAAAAAAAAAAAAAAACGAAAAAGAAAAAGAAAAAGAAAAAGAAAAATAAGGGGGAAACTCCGCTAGAGGGAGACAAGTGAAACAAAAGAGTAAAGTCGAAGAGGCTTGGTTGATAACGGAGAGGAGCACGGATGATACACAAGCAAACCCCCTCAGGCTGAACACAGAAAAGAAAACATCATCTTGTATCACAGAGAACGGCGAATCCCTGTAGTTACGCAAGAAAATCGCAGAAAGGCAAAGACCAGGAGAAATGTTTATCAAATAGGTAGTAAGAAAATGAAAAAAAAAAAAAAAAAAAAAAAAAAAAAATGGAGAACGTGTGCCTGTCAACTACTCCTCTCCCAAGCTCTCCCTCACACACTTCCTTACCCGCCGTTTGAATTCCTTAGGATCTTCACGCCACAGTCTCGCAGCCTCCACATTTGCAGGGCTTTCATCGTTAGGGCTCGAGAGCATGCTAATGACGCTTAGCAGTATTGTTTCGGGAGTTTGAACAGGTGACCAGCGCTCCGCAGCAGATTCGTAACCGTATTTGTCGTCTTCTGGGGGATGGAGGATTGATATGCAGACTTCGCCATTGGGGTAGACTAGAATTCATATTTGTCAGACGGGCAGTGTGGGAAAGCATATTACTATTAAAGAAAGAGAGGGACGAGAGGGAGGGATGAGGGGGAGAAAAGAAGAGGAGAAAACAGGAGGAGGAAGAGAGTGTGAAAAAGGAGCAAGGCAACGAAGGATACATACTGTTCGGGTGGAATATCGGGGTTTCGAATTTCATCTTCGGCGGCAAGTGAGGATACTCCGGAGGGAAGGATAGTCGAGCACAGAAAAACCCGCCTAAAAATCAAACAGGGATGGGAGAGCAGTTAGCCAGCGGGAATATGGATTGGTTGCCAGACCAAGTCGGGAAAATCGTTTATTTCCCCCCCCCCCCCCCCTCCTCTCTCTTCGTCGAGCCCCCTTTAGGCCAAGGGGAGGTAGCAAACATATAGACGTACATTGCCAAAGCTCTCTGGTCTGCTATGATCTGATCTTCTGAGAAATCTGATGCAACATACCTCCATAGAACTTGCACTCATCCGAGATCATGAGCATGACCTCCCATTCAAATATATTATCATTTGCCAGTCCGCAACTAATACCCGGGATGTCCTTATCTGTTTGCATCTGCTTTAATTGGCGGCTTAACAACCCTGCCGCTGCAGAAGTCGCCATGTTGCCGTGGTTGGAGGGGGTGAATGAGAGAGGGTAAAACTCAAGAAACAGGCGAGGAGATCGCGTAGCTGATCCTAAAGCCTTCGCGGGCTGTAGTGAGTTCTACTTGGAAGAGGCCCTGGGCCCCTGGTGCGCTGGTACGGGAGAAATATGGGAGGATGCAGGAAAATTGATGGAGGGGAGAGTCCACGTTGAATCGTCAATGTTCACAAGCGCGTTAGTTGAACTATTAACTAATACTCCGTAACTAGTTATCGGGAAGGGGATAATTTTCAGGTCAAGTACTCATTTTACCAGGAACGTGCTTTATGTGGATATGTATATGTAGTAGTCAAGGTATGTAGATATGCACAAATAGTATGTACATACAGGGCATCAAAATGGGCATGGTTAACTACCTAGGTAGTTAGTTGGGTTGAAGTTGTTTCCGCGTCGAAGTGCGGGTTTGAAGCTGTTTTCTGAATCCGATTTTTGAACATTCACAAGAACCAAGGAACAACACCTCACCATCACGTGGAGTGTCGCAGAAGGCTGGCCCAAGAGCGTTACTTAATCAGGGAATGAGGCCATTTGAAGGGTTAATAGAAGCCCTGCTAATAAATCCATGGATCCATGGATATTAATAGCAGACTATTCGGAGGAATAAGGGTGGGCAACTTTTCGGCTAGCTACAAGTTACAGAGAACATAGATACAAACACACAGAAAATGTAATATAGACATAGGCATAGATATAAATACAGGAAAGATAATTTAATACAAGCCAAAATTGTAGGAGCAAAAAGGTGAGAGGCAAGGAAAACACCGTTGATGGAGATTCTAATAGGATAACCCCTGATAACGCGGAGGAGATCGAGATTATTGAGTTTATTTACTAATAAGAGGGAAAAGAAAGATGGAATGATGAAGACAAGAAAGACAACTTTTAAACTTGATAGAAAAGAAGTTTCAGTGCCTCAATCAATAGCTAATCATAATCACCCAGCAGAGAAATATCGTGGCTGGGTAAAAGCGTTCTACAATTCTTATACCTTGACAATCAATTTGTCGCCAAAGAGCATGACCTCACCAGCTAGGAATACAGCGCAAGTCAAGGCAACGGCTGTTAGCATGGCGAAGGTCTTAGCCAAAACCTGGAGGAGACGGATGCGGGAAGGCCAGGTGAAGGTTCTCCAGGCATCCAACAAACCAATCTTGCCGCCGCTACCGCCCAGGAGAACCGGTTGGACCTTTCCGCCAAAGGTGCGATCGAACGGGACAATAGTCTCCTCTTCCTCGGGGAGCAATGATGCTGCAACACGAATCATTGTCACGGTTGCTGGAATCTCCACAAGGACGGCCAGGGCCCACGAGAGAACAAGAACTCCTAGGGCGACGAGAACGTCAGAGTTGGGGTTGTACTCTGGGTCCGAGAATGACGAGTTGCTCTGGTTCACGGGCCACTGAATAAGCCTGAGTCCTAGCTGTGCAGGCAAGACCAAGGTGAGCTGTGAAGCAACCGAGCGGAGAGCAACCGCAGGAGCGATTTTTACCCAGCTGCCGCAGCCTGGAATGCGCCACCAGAAGGGCCGTTCAGACGGGTTGGAAATGACGATATGAACCCAGGCAAGCTCAAGAGGAGCAGAGACTACATCGGTGGCAATCAGGACCAGGGACTGAAGAGGATCGGGGTTGCGATGGTGGGAAGAGAGGAAGAGCTTAGCGAGCAAAGTGCGGCATATGCTCATGCAGAGGTACACATTCAACCCATGAAAGCGCGACCAGGGGCCGACACGGGCGCGGAGGTGAAGGATGGCGGTACGTAGACTGCGGGTGATAGGGCCTGGCGGGGAGAAAGCGGTGGCATTAAGGGAAGAAGAAGTATTATTTATGGATAATTTAGACGAGTAATCGGGGATGGTAATAGGGGTATAGATATCAGGGGGGTGTGGATCTTCCACCACAGTCAACATTGCCACCACCATGCCGTAGGTGTATTGGAACTGTTACATGATGGAGATGGAAAGAGTAGAATCAGCAAGAATTGTCATTGTATAAAAATCTTGTCTTGAAGGTTGTTGATGATGGATGGGAGTTTGTTCGGTGGTTGTTGGGCTAGGCAATATTTTTTTGGAAGTGTAAGGTGTAAGAGAGTTACATATGAAGAACACATACAGCAAAAGCAACCAGGCCGAACACAACGGTGGTGACAATGAACACCATCAATGCCCAAGCTGACAGGTGACGAGCCCCTCCACCATGGCCGTTGTCATTTGGAGAATCCAGATTGAGCAAGACGGCCTCCAGCCCCCTACAGGCCAGATGTTGGATCAAGGCAAACATGGAAGACTTGGTGAACTTGATATATAAACCTATAGTTAAACTTAGAACCCGGGAGAATCGAAAAATGAGGTAGTTATGTAACTGAAATGGGAACAAGGAAAGGCACAGGTGAAAACAAATGTAGAAAATAGTTAGATGATAGAGGAGAGGGAAAAAATGAAGATGTCTGAATGAGTTATGCAGTACTGCCCTGGGATAATTAGAAACCAACGAACAAGATGAGCCTGTCTAACCACTAATCCCTGAGATACAGAGCGTGTTTCATAATACCCCGCCGAACCAGGTTTTTAAGAACTTTTTTATAAATAGAAGGAGGGCAGACCGGAGGGTAGTTAGTTAACTTAATGTAACTAACCAGTTAACTAGTTAACGTTAGTTGAATATTAGTTAATAAGAAGTATCCCTACGATTTAGTTGTTTGACTATTTTTGCCAGATATGAGATCCCTGTCAATATATGTAGAAGCAGTATGCAGATACATACACAAACACACACACATCTGTCCTCTAACTTACTCATATGAAGGAAGACTTTGGCGAAACAGTATAACTGTCCAGAGATGTGGTAATCTTCAGATTGTCACGGTCATTTTCGTTATTGAAACATAATCGATACAAGATCTGTAAGAACAAAACAGTGTCGAGGATTGTACTCTCTCATATGTCAGTTGAGCTGACTGATGACACTTACTGTGAATGCTGAGAAATGAGTTGGTTGGAAATACTGCTCTACCTTTATTTTCATGACTTCATGACATTTTTTGATATGTGATAGATCCTGCCTGCTAATAATTTTATTGCAGTCACAGGTCTCTAACTTGAAATTATCAATAATTTTCACACACGGATATGAAAATGAGCCTGCTTTCTGTAACGGACGTGCTAACCGAATATGCCTAGCACTTCCTTATAGAACAAAAAGACGAATTCGTTAGAAGGAGAAAAGAGAAAAGAAGAGAGAAGCGAATGAAAGCTACGGCGGGCGCGGAGTTTCTACGGATCAGGCTGGTTGGAAGAATAATCCGGGCTTCAGAGTTTTGGTTTCGAAAGGTTGTCACCCAGGCGTTAGCCTCTTACACTGAAATTACTGATAAACAAGTTAACTGACTAACTAGTTAACATAACAGTTGATCACTCAATAGTGAAACCAGTTACATGATATATAACTACATATGACCGGCCTCCTGATGCCATGATTGTATAACTAACCCGAATCATCCGATTTGCACGCCTCTGCCCAAGGTTACTCCTAGTCCTACTCGTATTGCTATATACTTATAAATAAAGCCTTGATTTTATTTCTTTTTTCTTTGATTCTGATCTTTTTATAGAAGAATAATCTTTTTGTTATAGGTCAAAGAAATAATTGCATAAGCTGATTGAATTTCTATCATGTGAGACTTGAGTTATCAGCTCAGCTTTGAACTAGCATAAAGATAACTAGTTAACTAAGTAACTAATTGAAATCTATTATGCATCATTCTCCTTTTATATTCTATACTCTCTTCAAGAGTGAAAAATAGCTCATATCAAATAAAATGAGAGATATAAAATTGTCACGATCACGAGATCTCGCTGACATCTCCTTGGCACTTCCACGTTAGAGAAACCGTCTCTAATATTCGAATTACCCCGCCTTTATACGAGATGTACAGGATCATCCCTGTGTAGGGAATATGGGAATTACGCCCATGGCAAGGCACCTCCACCCCCCCTAATCGGATAGAGCGGCATCTTAGCGTATTCATGAAGAATGGGAGTCTGATAGAAATCCTATATAGATAGCTACCTGACCCACGGTTCAGAGGGTCAGCGATTCGTTCTCAATATATCAGAGTTATTGGAAAACACACTCAAATCCCTCTATACCCACTTACTTGTATCCTTGATTTCTAGTTGTCTATCTCTTCTGTTCATAGGCATTAAGCTGGCCTGTTTCCTTTATCTAGTCAAGCCTGCTCATCGGGCTTCCCATCAACTAAATCCTACGCGGCGACACACTGTTGACTCCCCGTCTCGGCGCCGTCTCGTTACAGTTCGAATCGCTCAACCTGACTGCTGAAGAATCAGTCAAGCTCGGACAACATGTCACATCCTGAAGAGGGTCATGAAACCCAACCTGCCGCTGGGGCGTCCTATACCCAGCAGGCGTCATACACCTTCGACCCCTGGGTATCCTGAACCTAACCCTCTCAGGAACCCTGAGGTTCCTGTACCGACCAGGCATTTTTCCCATGAGGGAACCCTTCATCTTGCCCCCTCCACGGCCTCTTCACTCCTATGTCTATGATGGAGAAAAGGAGAGATAAAATATCAGAGATCCGCGACCGTACCAGGGCAAAAACTTGACTGAATATCACACTTCCTATCGAGCCCTGGAGCGAAAGTTCCGCCTTAACCCAACCCAATTTAGCACCCATGAAGTTCGAGTCTTGTATGCTGTTATGATTTGTTACTTAACACTGTCAATGTGGTGGATGAGGACCTCATCTTGGGACTTTTGTGGTTACTGGAACTTAACCCTCGACTGGATCACTCCAGGCATGGCGGTACCGGCTCACCGACGCGCAAGTCACTATTGAAACCCGTGAGGAATTCCATAGGTGTAACAGAGTTGAAGGCCTACAATCGTTATGCTATGACTGCGGACTTGGGGACAGGTGTCATCATGGTAGCACCACAGTTGACATCTCTCCCTGTTGAAAGGAATGGCTGGATTGAGAGGCTGCTGGCCAACTATACTGATGTCTTCTCCGAACAAGAGGCATCAAAGTTACAGGACACGAGGCATGAGATACACCTAGTTGAAGGTGCTACAGCGCCATATGGACCCCTTTATAACCTGTCAGTAAAGGAGTTGGATGTTCTCGACAAATATCTTAAAGAGATGCAGGCAAAGCATTGGATACACAGAACAACAAGTCCTGCTGAGGCACCCATTTTATTTGTACCAGAGAAGGATGGAAGTCTTCAGCTTGGTGTAGACTACGGAGGACTCAACGAAGTGAGAGGAAAGAATCATTATTCTCTTCTCTTAATTGACGAGACGATTGATTGATTTAGCAGAGCGAAGGCGATGAATGGAAAGCTGCCTTCCGAACCAAATACGGCAACTTTGAGTCTCTGGTTATGCCATTCGGTCTTCGCAATGCCTCTGCTACTATCCAGGTCTACATTCATGAGGCGTTACGGGCCTTGTCGACATCCCATATGTAGTATATCTGGATGAGATACTTTTATTCTCTCAAGATGAAGAACAACATGACAAGCGTGTTTGAGAAGTTCTGGACAGACTATGAGGCTATAGTCTATATGCCAAAGAGTCCAAATGCTTATTCTTTGCCCAGGAATTAGGGTTTCTTGATTATATTGTCGGGGTAGCCGGCATCCATATTGATGGATTGGAGCCAGGTCACCACCATCGAGGAGTGGCCAGAGCTGCGAACATTTAGAGAAATTCAAGTATTCCTAGAATTCGCGAACTGTTAAGTGGGAAGATTTTTAAACATCGGAGAACTCATGAGAACCACTGCAAAATATGAGGGCTTCTGAGGAGGAGATCAACAGATATGATGAGGCAGTGAATAGAGACCGCCCTGTTGCACATCAAAGATTCCGAAGTGCCTATCATTGAGAGCACTCCGTTTCCCTTTTCCCCACGGTTTTTTTTTTTCTTTCTTTTTTCTTTTCTTTTTTTTTGGAGTTGTCTTCATGGTAGCTCCCCGAAGCCTTGTGGCAAGCATGACACTCTTCTCCTATTTTGCTCTAGAAGGTTTTAAGGAGTTTAATGAGGTTATGCAGTGCAAGGAAAGTGAAATAACGAATATTCCACCGGAATAACCCCTGAAGTGGGACAAAAACCGCAATCTTATTGGACTAAGGCCTACAGGTAAAAACTGTCAAGGCCAAAAATGCCTGCAAGCGAACATCCTCTGTGCCCAAGGATATCACCTTTTCACCACCTCTTTCCCCCAAACTCTTCTTTGACAATGGGGACAGAGGGCATGGGCACCTTCGACTGCGAAGACTTAGCAACGCGACACTGAAACAGTTGGTATAAAGCTTACCAGCTGACGGAGAACCGGAGTCATCTGTTCTAGCTGAAGAGAAATCTTCCTCAGCAGTCGCACACTCTCTGTGGCACTTCCAGAGACAGTGCCAGTCTCTCCTTTCTTAAGAGCGGTTATCGGGAGATGTTTCTCCACGTCGGGAACCCAACTTTAAGCTTGTTTTTTTTTGGAGCTGAGCTAGGTTTCTCTCCAGCACTGACAGGGTCCACAAACACCTGGAGGGCTGAGAGCCTGGCCATGTCCCGAATTGGCATCTATTCAGATCAGTATCACTACGGCTTGTTCTGGAGGAAAGACAACCGGGAAGACATGAGCCATTGTTTTTTGCGCAGTGAAAACAGCGTGAATTTTGACTGGGACGACTGCAGAAGACTCCTACATTTCTAAGCTGTTTGATGGCATAGCAGAGGCAGCAAGATGTGCCACTGAGACTAGGTTAGGAGAAGGAAGCACTTCAACAACCTTGTTCACCGTTGCACTCTCCAGAGAGGAAATAGACACTCCCCTAGAGCCCTTTTAACGACTGTGCCGAAAGCGCAAGAAGTTATTGGGAGTGAGAAAGGTGTGGGTGCAGGAGAAATGGTTATCAAAGGCTTAGGCACGGGTGATGATTGGATGACAGCCTCATGGCGTGCTATCATCTCTAAACTGGCCTTTTTTGCTGCAGCGGATGCGGCAGCTACACCATATATCTATTCTGCGTCCTGGAGGCACTGTTCCAATATCCCCTGCCTTGATAATGACACTGTTGACAGAGAGCAGGGAAGGGATGTCTCACAAGAAGAAAGAATAACATATGAGAGTCTTTTTAACTTCTTGAAAATTAGCCCTGTCATGCCTCTATAGTGAGAGTCATAGGTGCCAGACTACCTGGCAGGAGACAGGAGTTTCATTGACGGAAGGAGATGTATCCGTTAGTGGGATTCCTGATATTCCTAAAATTCTTTGTTTACACCACAAGGGAACGTTTAACAAAGATGACTGTTCTCCAAATAGGACCTTCCGAGTGCATCAAGGACGAAAGCCCTAAAAGGGGGGGGGAAGCTGTCGTGATCACAAAATCTTGCCAGGGCATCCTCTTGGTACTGCTGCCTCCTACGTCATAGAAACTATTCTCTCTACCACGCCGCGCCGCCACTACTCTAAGGATATTGTTATTCCCTCGCCTTGATACGAGATGATCGTACAGGATCATCATCACCGTGGAAGGATATGGGAATTACGTCACTGGCAATGCCTGGAAGACACCCCAACCTCCCCTAACCGTATGGAGCGGCACCTTATCATATTCATGAAGAAAGGGAGTCTGATAGAAAACCTATAGTTAATCGACTAGTTAACTAATGTAATAAAATATCTTCCCAATCATCAAGCTTCTAAATAAGGAAGACTTCTTCTAGTGGTCTATATATCGGCTCAAATTTCTCAACTAAAAACTACTGCTGTAAGTTACAATATTATACACTTTATCTTATGATCAAATTGAGAGAGTTGAAGGGTATTTAAATAATCAGCTTCTAATAGAAAGTTAATCTGTACTACTTGTAACTGTTACAATTACTATAAATAAAAAATAAATTTAAATATTAATTCAATAGTAATCTGAACTAACGACTTAGTCTTTATATAAACATGACTATTGGTGAGCTCAGTGGGAAGATTTTAAAGATTATAGATAATTTAGGTTGGTGTTATTTGATATACAACTGTTGGCGAGTAATTAAAGAATATAAATATATATAACTTTGATAAGGCAAGTACTTGCAACGGGCTAGTTACTGAAACAGTTGACGATTACACACGTATGAACAACAAGGAATCGTTCGTTAGAAAGGAAGAAGAGAAGAGAAGAGAGATCATATCAAGACAGAGCCTTGATAATAAAAGGAAAAGTTATACGAGGGAGGCGGAGGCTTATATGAAGGCAGCCTGAAGAGTCGGTCGGAGCTTCGGTGATAAAAGGAGAAGTTTATACAGGAATGACGGAGGCTTATATAATAATCACTGACCATCTGAACGGTGGGTCAATAACTATCTATAGTTGATAGTTAACTAGTTATGCCGCAGCTTGGTAGTTTATGTCACTAAGCAAGATCGGTCGGTTTTCCCTGATAAAACCACACGATTGTTGTTACATTTTCAGATTTTCAGATTGTGAAAATATCTCCCTGTTTACACAAATCCCCTTTCAGGACACTTTTCAAGAAATATCCGGCATGTCCAGTCTATATATCCTGAGGAGATATTAGGTCCAGCCGAATGGGTTGTGAGTAGGCATGGGTCTATGATCATCCGCAAATAGGAGGGTGACAAGCTCAGGTCTAATTCTGCCATCCCTTCGTCCGGACTGTTAAGGGTCCAAACTTACATACATTTTTTGCAGGCATAGCAAAGTCAATAAAATATAAGAGCTAACCCAACTATGATCCCATCTCTCTCTCCCATTCTCTTTCCCTCCACTCGCTGTATGTGTGTGTGTGTGTGTGTGTTTGTCTGTTGCGATCTTATCTTCTGCTCGATCTTATCTCCCGGCCTTTAGCCTCCGGGTATTCTATTGTTCCGTATTCCGAGCCGAGGTTCCCCATCCCGCATTATTTTTTTTATTAGTATCTCATATCTTCTGTCCGCCGCATCTTCTCTCCTCCTCCTCCTCCTCCTCCTCCTCCTCCTCTCCTCCTCCTCTCTCCTCCTCTCTCTTCCTCTCCACTCGCTGTGTTATAGCCTACCTTGCGTGTTCTGTTTATTTGCTTTTTTCTTCTCACTTTCTTTTTCGTTTGCTAGTTTAGCTGGCTTGGTTGTGCCTTCAATATCTCTACCTACTTTTTGTTCTCCTGGTGGTCCTTCCAACCTGCCATCCCCCGACGCGACATGCCTTCCTCTGCATCCACCATCTCTACTCCAGTCCCCACTGAGTTAGAGTCACCAAAACAAGCCTCCACCGCCTCCACCGCCTCCACCGCCCCCAATGCTACCGTCGCCCATATCAAATCCTTCGTTGCGGGTGGTGTTGGTGGACTGTGTGCGGTGATTGTCGGCCACCCTTTTGACTTGGTCAAAGTCCGGATGCAGACCGCTGAAAAGGGTGTCTACTCGGGCGCTATTGACGTCGTGAAGAAAACCATTGCCCGGGAAGGCCTTGCCAGGGTAAGTCATTGTTGTCCATTCACTCTTTTATATACATGGATATGTACTGGTTTCACAAAACTCACAGCGATACCGAAAATATAGGGGTTATATGCTGGTGTTTCCGCTCCGCTCGTTGGAGTGACTCCTATGTGTATGATTTGATATCCCTCACCTCTCTCTCCATGGGTTAGTTGCCATCGTCCATTAGCTGATTCTTCGTCTCTGCAGTTGCCGTGAGCTTCTGGGTACGTTCTTATCCATATATATATGCATTGTGTTATCACTTAACCCCTAACATTTTGTCATCTGCACTCTACTCATCCTCTCTCCTCTCCAATGTATACAGGGTTACGATCTTGGGAAAACCCTTGTTCGCAATTTTTCCACCGTCCCCATTCATAATGGAACTCCCCAGTACTCCATCTCCCAGATATCGGCTGCCGGCTTCTTCTCCGCCATTCCTATGACCCTGATCACCGCTCCTTTCGAGCGTGTCAAGGTCCTCCTTCAGATCCAGGGTCAAAACCCCCCTCCCCTTGGCCAAAAACCCAAGTATTCAGGTGGTATTGATGTTGTTCGACAGCTGTACAAAGAGGGTGGTGTCCGCAGCGTATTCCGTGGAAGCGCAATGACCTTGGCTCGTGATGGCCCCGGTTCCGCTGCTTATTTCGCCGCGTATGAGTATATTAAACGAAGCCTCACACCAAAGGATGCCGACGGAAATGTTACCGGTGAATTGTCCCTGCCTGCCGTGATCGCTGCTGGTGGCGCTGCTGGAATTGCCATGTGGATTCCCGTGTTCCCGATCGATACAATCAAATCCCGGTTGCAAAGCGCAGAGGGACGACCTACCATTGGTGGCACCATTCGCGGGGTATATGCAAAGGGTGGACTTAAGGCCTTCTTCCCCGGTTTTGGACCTGCATTGGCTAGAGCTGTACCCGCAAACGCAGCTACATTGTGTGTCCCACTCCCACACCTATCCCTTTGCCATATAATATGCATCTGATTTGCCACCTACATTACGATATGCTAACGAAAATTGCTTTCATAAACAGCCTCGGGGTCGAGCTGGCTCACAAAGCCATGGCCAATATGTTCTAGTTGTTGTGCCCTGATAAATCAATAATACACTTGGTCTCAGGCACACTGATTTTAATGACTGTTCCCAAAAGATGATGTGAAAGCCATGATACCCATGTTACAATATATTTCTATATATATATATCCATCTGCAGGATGGAATTCTTTAGTATATATTCCCTTCGGTGCTTTCATTTTCATGCCAGGCATTTGCTTCAAAATGGAGTTTCACTTATATAGATATTTTTCCTTGTTGCTTCCTACATATAGGTATGGATGCGCCGCCTGCCTCTCATGATTGGTTAATTCTTTCATCATGTTTTCGATCTCTCTGCATCTGAATTATCATTCTGTCCGCTAGCTATAAAGCACGTAGAACGTTGTTATACCTATTTTATTACAATTAGATTCATATATTGAGCTCTTTCTGCATATACGTCACTTTAGTAGTTAAGAATAGAGCTTGCCAGTCCGTTCGTTGCATATAGACGTTTCAATTGCCCAGCGAACCTCAAACCAGTAAAATCATGTTTCCCTCTCCCTCCAAAAGCAACAAGGTATACCGCCATACCTGATATTTTGCTTTGACATTACTCCGGATACGCCACGTAGCAGTCCGCCGACCTCTTCTTGCTTTTTCCCTTGAATATGCTCATGTCTCCATCTACTGCATAAACTTTCCACCACAATATATACACGTATCAAACGTGCCACAGAGGATGTCAAGCAACTTTTCACTCCGACGCTGAGACTGAACCCCACCACCTGCAGTCTCCGCTTCCAGTTCAATTGAACTAGGACATTCGATGAGATCGGCGTCCAGAACTTCACCACTACATCCCGAACAGCGTTTGGAGATCGACGGATCTTGGATGGAAAGGAATGTCAAACCACATCGAGCTGGATTCTTGAGAATTAGCATGGGTGAGTTGAATTTTTGCAGAGACGGGGAGATTGTGAAGGAGAGAGAATGTAGGGAAAAGAAAACACGGAAGACACACTGAACACATGTCCCTCCGTACATTGGGACTCATCTGGTGAGTACCAGTTAATACCGCTACCACATATATCGCAGAATTCAAACACATCATGGGCTGCCCAAGATGTCCCTTGGTGGCTTTTAGCGGGTATCACTTTGTCAGTTTCAGGAGCCGCTGTAGGTTCCCCGGAGTGGGGAGACTTCGACTGGAGCATCTTATTTATGCATTTTAGCTCCAGGGACAGACAAAGGTTGAATGATTCGGACAGCCACTCTGCCGTCGATTTCGCAGCTTGTAGCAGATGCGGTTCATCTGAAGGGTCATGATCCGTAATCACGCAGCACACAGCCGCATATTGGAGCTTTCTTGCCCAAGAATCAGTTAATCGATGCCTGTGGCTCTCATGGAGGATGAAAGCGAGAACATTTGCACGGGCAGCCCTCATGCGATCGGGTGTTAGGTCCGGGGGATTGGCCCAGGGCAGCAAAACGGAGCCCAGTTCGGCTTGGTTCTGGGTCTGTTCCTGGTGCGGTGGTGCGAAAACGATCCTTGAGAGCTCGCGGGCCGTTGTGGTATATTCTACCATATCGCTCGGGTGGACTGTGAAGCATGCTGCAATCCAGCCTCGATAGCTGGCAAGACCCCAGGTTCGCGCAGTGGACATTCCTCCCAGGTCGTGGTCGAGGTCGAAGCGGCTGCAAAATCCTCCTATTTGGCTGGAGAGATATGCACTTTGCGCGTTTTCCACGTCCAAATTACCAGTGACAGTAGTTGGTTGCGTTTCTGCAAATGTGAACTGTATGGAACGGAGAGAGGAAGTAAATTGAGCTACATGCAAGGTCGGAATGACAGATTGCGTGTCTGTAGTGGATGTCATTGCTGCCCCAAACGGATTCTTAGCAAGATAGCCACTTGTGATGTTTATTAGGCGGCATAATACGCACCGGTAATTGGCTCCCATTCTTGAGTGTTACCTTCTACTCCTCCTACCTCTAGTCTCAGTGCGTCGTAGACTGATATAGACAATCTGGGTTGCGAAGGGCTTCCAGGGTTGCGGGCGAACAAGCCATCGAACGTAATGACAGCGAATTTCCCAAGTGCTCCCACGGCCAGAGAAGGCAGAGATTCATTTCCAGTACCCTCCCACAGTCAGTAAAATAAAAAATCGCAAACTCTCGTATGGGGACAGTGAAATATCAACTTATTTACCTCAATGTCAATCCAATTCAACGGGCCTTGAAAGTTCATATCCTGGAACTGCTCACCCTGCGAAATTGGTATAAAGTCGCTTAATTGCATATATAACCTGCCATCAGCACTTCCATCTTCACTCTCTTCTGTAACTTCTCCGCGTTGTGTATTAATCATGAAAACCTTGACCTTAGTACCATGTAAAATGGCCAGCAGAGATGAATGTTTTCTAGGATTCCCTTTCTCGTCCAAACTCGGATGCCAGCGGCCCCACTTAATATGGGAAATCATATGCATGGATCCCATGGCGTGGCCCAGAAGAGATTCAGACAGCACCTGTGGATACACCACAGCCGGTGCAGGTAGTTCATAATGGAAAATAACCTCTGCCGACAACGTTCTCTGAATGCCAGATCCACTGAGATCATTTCTGACGCTGATCACAGTTATGTCGTTCATATCGTTTGCAACTCCCAGCAGGGCCATGTTGCGTTGGGCGCGCTGCTCATGTCCTAGAACATTTTTACTTTCAAACGGAGGACTCCAGCAAAAGGACCTCACATGTTGTTTCCGCTGTAAAACTCGGCTCTCGTCCTCCGCTAACGGGGCAAAGAACTTTCTGAGTGCAGTGTTGATGATCGCAATCCTAATCCACTTTGACTGGCCATCTACCAGCTCCCATAAAGATAACACTAAGTTGCTTGTCAACACTGCGAGGGCATGCCGGCTATACCTAGCCAAACGCTGTGGGGACCAAGACAAGCCGACAACATGGCTAGTAGACTGCTCTTCTCCAATGGAAAAAGTTGTCCCAGGCTGAGGAAAGATCATGGGCCAGTCCTGGTTAGCGAAAATATTGGCGCGGAACTTGGTCACGGTCCACTGGGATCTTGAAGGTGCTCCGGTTGTTGTCGCGTCCTTCGATGGCTGTGACTTGACTTGCGGAAGCTAAATTAGGGCATTAGCACACACATTATATTCGATATATAAGTAATAAATAGGTCTTTTGGACTCAATTGGAAAAGGTTGTATCATCCGTGTTCAGGTGCCCTTTCGCGAGAGCCAGGGTGGTTGACAGACCAATACTTGGACATATTCTCCCAGCCCAACAGCCAGGTCGCCATCCAGCGACCAGGAAACACAGTCAAAGCAGGATGGAAAAAGAGTGAGTTCGATGGGATCGAGCATGATGACGGCTATAGTTGCGTTATTTACTGTTGGAGAGGATACCACCAGAACTACCACACTCCATAATTCATGTTTGAAGTTTGGTCAACCAGAGCTTGTGTTGGGAACGGAAGACAATGTATTAGATGGGTCGCCGCGGGGAGTAAAGTAACATCGAAACAACGCTGGACCAAATTTGACGAAAATATATGAGTTGCGTAACGAGGCCATCTACGGGTCTCACGGTTTAGCTAATTCCTTTTGATAAGGTTCTTTACTTTAGGTGATAGTTTGAGGGCATTTTCAGTGAGGGCGCTACAAATTTAACGTTACCAGCCAGGTACAGAGCAGAACAAGGAGTAATGGCATAAGATTAGGTAAAATACACTTTTTTTTAATATCACCAGTTCGTAACTGAATTTGAGACTAGATAATTAAATTCTACTTATTTATCATTTGGAAGGGAATCCAAGTCAAATAGTTTTCCAGCAACCGCATCCCACTCGTCATCCCATCGCCGTTTGCTTTCCTGGAGCGCACCTTGGCGAAGTACTGCTAGTTTCTTGCCATCATCGCCAAAGAGATCCAGAAGGTGAGCGAGGAGTTCATCGGGACTCCCAAACCCAAGGCCATTTATGCCTTCCGTTACCAGTTCTGGCCATGACTCGTATCGACTCCAGCCAACAACCGGGAGCCCAGCTCCAAACATGTCCACAACCTTCATGGGCAAATCAACGCCGCTGGTGCTGGTGTGCAAACACACACCAAGAGACGCACTTGCGAGAAGCTGGGCGTAATCTTGCAAACTTAGCCATGCTGATTTAATTACCACTTTATTAAGTTTGTCTTCGGCCATCAAGTTCGCAACTCTCGAAAGGTACATATCACGCTGCGGTCCCTTGCCGGTTATTATGACTCCCAGCCGTGGCAGGTCATAATTCACCGTGGAGGATATAGCTGAGTAGCGACATAAAGCGTCGATTAAAATCGAGAAATCTTCGTCCGGTGTCCATGAAGTCGAGCTCACGAGAAGGCGACATGCCCCATTCCTCATATCACGGACAAATTCTGATGTCTCTGGGAGAGACGAGAGGAAGGCATACTTTTTATCATCGTTCTGAAAGGGTTGGAAGAGGGCAGGAGGCCGATCATGCAACACAAGAATGGGTGCTTTTATTTTTAAATCATCACGTAATTGTCGCGCCATCGCCTTACTGACGCAAAAGTTCGCCGCAGAGAGGCGACCAAACGAGGCCTCATGGGACTTATTAATCTTCACCATCGGGTGGCCTTTACCCAGTTTTAACGCCAGGATGGAGTATCCAAAATTATGCCAATCAATGATCAGGCAGCTGTTGCGAAGTTTGCACACAAGGTGTGCTATCACAAGGGTGGGAGCCGCAGGTGGATTCTGAAACGAGGAACTCAAGATATATATCTCAGCCGCCAGAACAAAAGAAAGAATAAAAATAAGCATAATAAGGTGGATCCCACTCAGATCCTTAGCAGAAACCACAGGGGTAAAAAATGGGAATTAACGATCCATGGGAGTGCATTGACAATGACTGACCTGGACTAGCATCCATTGCGCAGGTTTTGACCGATATGCCACGGCAAGCCATAAGCACCATGTCTGATGCAACAGCTTCAGAGCAGCAAGAACTGGAAAAAGGTATCTATTGCTAGTTCTGAGAAAATTTGGAGGTGAAGCTAAAGGCACAATAGCCACTCGAGGATTTTTCACCAAGTCAGGGTGGACAGCCGAACCTGATAGTTGTGCAGGGTCAATAAAATGAAGGAGGGTTTTCCAGAGGAGAGAGCAAGCAGGCACGGCATACTTGTATATCCAATAAGAGAGACATCGCAATTATGATTCGCAATACTCAGGGCATGATATTGCATTCGTGGGCTGCGACCAATATCTCCAAGCACCACGATCTGGACTGATGAAGTAGGGTTCCGAATGCGTTGATTGGAATCTGAGGGGGGGTTTCGACTCGTTGGCTGGTTCCGCTCATAACGAGAGGGCAAAATTAATAGCAAGGTCGATATAACCAGAGTTGTGAAGAACAACGCTCCCGCGCCAATTGCTGTCAACATGACAAGCGAAGAAGAACCAGAACCAACTGCACAGGGCTATGTGCCGGGTTTCGAGCAAATACGGTGTACCTTTCCCTTCCCCTTAGACACCTGCACCAGAGTGCGGACTATTAGCATTAACTCTGAAGAGGCCTACGAGGTGACAAGTCAAAACTCGCACACAGAGTACTCGGGGAGGGGAGTTATTACTGCTGAACTCCGCTACTATATCTCCTTCTCCTCTTCTTCTGGCTGCACTAGATGGATGTTTTCCCATGTTTAAAGTTGGCGGTTGGCGGTTTGCGGTTTGCCGCTTTCCCTTCGGGAGCAAGTCTCTGCCGGTGAAATAGTTAATCCGCAGTTCCGTTCCGTTCCTATCGGTGAAGATTCTCGGCTTGCCGGTCGGCACCCGAAATCGGGATGCCGTTGCCCCTTGCAGATAGCCCAGATCAATAATAATGGGAAGTATCAGAGGGGGGGGGATGTGCCGCTTCAAAATTGCGTCTTTACTCAAGTGTCCACTCAACGTTTTCTCATCGTTTTCATGGCCAGACTTCTCCTGCTTCTCGACACCGAAACAATTCTTGGAAGTGTCTAGGCGCTAGATAAGCGTGGTTCATCAGGGCCTAGGGAGCGTTTGGTGGAGAATAATTATTGAGATGGCGGGATTGTTGAACGACTACTTCCCCTGCCCGTACAAAACTACATTCATGGATACCCACATCTGGTGTGCCCAACCCCACGGGGGATTGGAGTCACGTGGGATCGGAGCATGAAGATGAGAGATTGACCCGTGTTGCTGTTAGACTACATAGTCTATACTGGGCTATTGACGATCACAAATTCCATAGAGGTCATGATATCCTAACAGATTAGACTGTTAGACCCAAATGTGCAATCGCATAGGGGATCACCTGATCCATTAATATACGCGTATATCACGTGCGGCGGGGCGGCAGCCCGGGCCACATACGCCCACGTGCCTAGCTTGAGAGATCACATGATATAGCGCCAACCATGTGACTTCCCAAGGTTTCTCGCATATTTTGACGATTTGCGGCTGCTTTTCAGGGGCAGAGCAACTCTAAACAGCAACGTCAACAACATCAACAACATCAACAACATCAACAACGGTGGAATGAAGGGGATGATAATTTATAGCTGAAAAGCTTCCATCAACAGCCTCAGCGCTGGATATACCCATAAATCCTCGCTTCATTCCTTGATTCAGCTGAATCAAGAGGTCACATCAAACCTGCTGTCAAAGATCTGTTACACATCCGTATCAACCCAGCGGACTACCGTTCTATTGGCAAGATTGGTTTCGTTCAATATATAATGAGGGCCATTGTATGATGCCCTCTCCCTCAGACTCAGCCATGGACAATCCTGTCCGTGGTGGCCTCCATCTTCCACCGCCAGGCGATCGGCGATCTCGCGGCGGATATACTTCACTTGGCCAGCAGTCGATGTCATTGCCTTATGCGGGAGACAACTTGTCTGCCTATTCTAATACACCAGATATTGTTAATGGCCTGGCAGCAGAGACAGCGACACATTCACTGCTGGGACATGCTCGCCATTACTCCGAAATTCCCCCACGATCACCTGATGGTTTAAACTCCGAGCCCGCGCCGGGTAACAACTGGTGCACAAACAATGAAGGTTGTGGTTCTCTGGGATTTACCTCAGGTATTCCAGATACGGCAACTGCAGCACGCAGGGACAATTCCTTTGATTCAGAGAGTGCGTATCAATCAGCCACGCTCATGAACAAGTTAGTTTCTCATGGATGGATTATGAATTCCGATATTACAGAGGTGGCCATTCGCGAATGCTGACTTTTATTGGCTTTAAGGCTACTCTCTAGTGAAGTTATTACCGGCATGCTGGTGTCCATCCCATACATGCTGTCATCAGCATTGATGAGCACATATCCGTCCAACCATGACTCAGAAAGGCATATCCAGAATGAGTCTGTAGAAATTGGTGTTGTGAATTACCATAGCCCAAGGAGGAGGGCTCTTCTCGATACCTCCATTTTGGTCTCCATCACAATGTTGGCGATGAGTCTTTATGAGATCAGGAAGAAGAACCAGTCCAGTTCACTCCACGATTCAACCAGAAAGACAGTATCTAATGTATCAAATATTCGGGCCTTTCGAAATGCTGTCCTCATTGCCATCTCCATCGGGTTGCCATTTTACTCCTCAATGCTTCTTGATCATGGAAGAGTTGCCATCGCAATGCTTCTCCTGCTGGTGTCTGGCGTCTCCCCGGTTGTCCAGCTTGACTCTAAAAGCAACCACCAGAGACAATCTATTTTTCGTCTAAAACAGCGCAAGGGAACAGTTTGCTGCTTATTTGGGATATTGTTTCTAGATATTGCAAAATTCACGTCGTCTACCGACCTATCACTGTTGATTAGAGGATATTTGGCCCTTTTCCTCTCAGTATTTATTATCCAACCTCCTTTCTTAAATGTTCCTAAGTTACCTTCTGTTTTCCATCCTAAGGATCCAACATATGAGCCTTCGGTGACTGAAGCCATCCCTTCCGGCCCTGGTGTTCCGGCGATGACCTCAGCTGTTGCCCTGGCAGGTACAAGAACATTTGTCCAGATGGGTGCCTTTCTAGCAAGTCTCAGCCTTGTCGTTGGATATACGACAGGTGTTAATTTTATCACTTTTCCGGCGTTAGTGACTGCGTTGTTGGTTGGGTTGCTCTCAGCAGTGTCCTTTCTAAATGTCACACCGTCAACTCTCCAAAGTAGACATCAGTTAGGGTTTCTTTCAGGATCCAGCTCTGCCCTTGTCGTCAACGCTATTACATCCCATTTGGAACTCTCAGGCGTTTTGACCTCTTGTGCTTTCATCGCTCTTGGCTATATTCTAGTTCATCTAGACCTTAAATCGATAAAACCAGAAATCCCTGCACATTCCCATATAACGCACGTACAAGGAGATCATGTTTACCACCATCACCACCACAATACCCACCATCACGGTGGAGAGGGCCGCCCATCTCATGCGACGAGATGGCTTCTGAATATATGCGAGCACTGGCCTTTTATGTACGGGATCATCAAAGAAAAGGATTCAAGAAGGATATTTTATTTCATGTGGTCAGTTTTTCTCCCGAGACCAAAATAATATACAGTCCAAGTTTGTAAGGGCACACTAACACTTATTTGTCTGTTACAAGTCTCAATTTCGTATTCATGCTCGTCCAGATGTGCTATGGAATCATAACAGGCTCTCTTGGTTTGCTGAGCGACAGCATTCATATGTTATTTGATTGTTTCGCTCTCGCAGTAGGTCTGTCTGCCGCGGTGATGAGTAAATGGCCACCAAGCGTAAGGTTCCCGTATGGGTACGGAAAAGTAGATACATTAGCTGGTTTTGCCAATGGCGTGTTTCTCATGTATGTCGCTTTATACCGGTGCTGGGGCGTCACAAACCTTCTAGTAACTGACAAATCATTACAGGATTATAAGCATCGAGATCATCTACGAGGCCATTGAGAGGCTCATGTCTGGCAGTGAAGTTCATAGAATTCGGGAACTCCTCTTCGTGAGTGCTGCGGGGCTGGCAGTCAACATGGTGGGCATTGTTGCTTTTGGTCATGGTCATCATCACGGTCATTCCCACTCCCATGGTGGCCATGACCACGGTCCGGGTCATCTACACACACACCACTCCAACGAAAACATGCACGGAATATTCCTCCACATCCTTGCTGACACCCTTGGATCCGTAGCTGTGGTTATCTCCACGATCCTGGTGCATTACTACAAGTGGCCTGGGTTCGACCCCATTGCCTCCTGCCTCATAGCCATTCTCATTTTTGCCTCTGCTATCCCACTCGTGGCAAGCACATCGAAAACCCTGCTGCTCGCCCTTCCCGCAGATGTCGAGTATACCCTGCGCGATGCGCTAGCTGGCGTGAGTACTTTGCGTGGGGTGGTGGGATATACGGTTCCGAAATTCTGGCTCGATGATACAGTGCATGATCATAAAGAAAAACACTATCACCACAGCCACCACCACCACCATGACAACAACCATAGCCATCATATCCACAGCCATCCTCTTGACGGCAGCGGTTGCGGCAGCGACGAGCACGAGCACGAGCACTGTGCCGGGCAACGAATCCTAGGAGTGATACATGTAATCGCGTCGCACGGGGCAGACATAGAAGACGTCCGGCGAAGAACGATCAGCTACCTGGGCGCAATGAACATCGATATCTTGGTACAGGTTGAGCGCGAAGGGGAGAGCCGCTGTTGGTGCGGTAGTGGTAATAAGCCGACAAGTTGACAAACGAGAATATTTTGACAGCCAGTGCAACGGTTATGGATGGTAATTTCTTTGTCACATATTACCCTTTTGTTTTTATTTTTATTTATTTATATAATGTTATTTTTCATATATCATTGGTTTCCCGTTTGCTGTGTGCTGCATAATTTCTCCCCCTTCCCCCTTCCCCCTTCCCCCTTTTTTTTTTTTTTTTTTTTGGTTGCACTTTTTTACGTCATTATGCCATATTTTCTCGTGTGCTTTGAATATGCCATGCACTGCAGTCGGCTTGGTCAATGGTTGTCCTGCCCACAGCATATAGTTACATGTTCTATCTATATTTACATTTCGGTACTAAAACTCCAGCAATATTTCTGTCATCCCTGCACGAAACCATCGCTTGACTCAGAGTAGAGAACGCGTATAGTGCCTCCGTTAACAATGTCATTAGTCTTAGACTTTGCAAACCAGCAAAAAATGATGTCTATATAAGCCTGGACAAATGAGCCGAGCGGCAATGTCTGACTGGATGAAACGTATATACAATGAACATGGGTAATAAGTGAAGCACGCCGAACAGTCGTTGATATGATAGAGCGCTAAAACGTTGTAAATTACCCGGGAGTGCTATATCGCAGAGTCATATAATACATTCGGAGTGTTGTATCGCACAGAGTCATGTAATACATTGGTATGGAACAAGAACGGACCGATTACACGCGCACCCATGTTCTACTCGACGCTCTCCAACCTCTGGACGATGACGGCAGTAGCGGCACCACCACCGTTGCAGATGGCAGCGAGACCGTACTGGCCTGGCTTCAGCTGGTGGAGGAGGGTGGTGAGAATCCGCGAGCCGGAGCTTCCTAGGGCGTGGCCAATGGAGATGGCGCCACCGAGGGGGTTGACGACGGCGTTTTCAAGACCGAGGATCTATAGAAAGAGGGAAGTGGTTAGATTTTGTTGCTTGGTGATGTTGTTGTTGTTGGTCCAGGAAGAAGAAGAAAGTAAGAAAGTAAAGAGAGAAAGGAACACACCTTCTCGTTGGCTTTGATCACGGAAGCAAAGGCTTCGTTAAATTCCCAGATGGAGATCTGGTCCTTGGTCAAGCCAGCGCGCTCAAGGGCGATGGGGACGGCCTTGGCGGGGGCGACGGGGAAGTCCACGGGATCAAGGGCGGCATCAGCGGAGGAGACGATGCGGGCGAGCACCCGGTTTCCAGAGCCGTACTTCTGGGCCAGTTCCTTGTTCGTAAGGACGAGGGCAGAGGCACCGTCGTTGAAGGTCGAGGCGTTGCCAGCAGTGACGGTGCCCGTGCCATCGCGAACAAAGGCAGGCTTCAGGGTCTTCAGCTTATCCTCGCGCAGGTTTTCGAACCCGTCATCCCTGGAGACGGAGGTGTCGCCCTTTTTCCCCTTGACGGTCACGACGGCGATTTCGTCTGCGAACTTATCTTCGGCCCAGGCTTTCTGGGCCCGCTTGTAGGATTGGATGGCGTACTCGTCCTGCTGCTCGCGGGAAATGTTGTATTTCTTCGCGGTCTGCTCCGCGCAGACACCCATGTGGAATTGCTCATAGACGTCCCACAGGCCATCCTTGATGAGGCCGTCCTCCATCGTGACGTTGCCGAAGGGCGGTTGCTGGCTGGCCCGTGCTACGTAGTAGGGGACCCTGGACATGTTCTCCATGCCGCCGGCGACCTGTGCCTCAGCCAGACCCAGTTGGATATTCTGGGCGGCTAAGACGACTGCTTTCAGTCCCGAGGCGCAGACTTTGTTGATCGTAACGGCCTCGACGGAGGAGGAGAGGCCCGCGAAGAGGGCGGCTTGACGGGCGGGGGACTGGCCAACGGAGGCAGACAGGACGTTGCCCATGTAGACGTCCTTGATTTTCTCGATGGGGACACGGGATTTTTCGATGGCGGCTTTGATGGCTACGGCGCCGAGCTCGGGGGCAGAGACGGAGACGAAGGCGCCATTGAACTGCAACAGGTTAGATATCTTGAATCTGCCTTCCTTCTTTGACTTTTTCTTTTTCTTTTCTTTTTCTTTCTTTTACTTTCTTTTTCTTTTCTGAGATATATAGAGACATATACTATGGATGTATACCTTGGCTGTTGGGGTGCGGGCGGCACTGAGGATATAGGCGTCTTGTATTTGCTGGGGACAGGATCTGGAGGAGCTGAAATGTCTCTGGACCTGGCCCAGTCTCTGGGAGGATCTTGCAATTGAAGACGCCTGGGGGACAAGTCTGGAGGCAGCGCGGAGGGAGGACGGCATTGCGTATGTGGTGGTATCTGCGGGGTTTGTGTCCGGTGTCGACGGGCGGACGCGAGGGCGCGGCGAAGGGAATCGAACGGAGACGGGTATATACAGGAAAGCAGGGGAAATGCGACAGAAGATATATATATATATATATATTATATTTATAAATGCAAGAACAATATACAGACAGGAAACAAGGGAGGGGGATAGAGGAGGAGAAGAGGCAAAGAAACTAGTATTTTGTGTTGTCTGGATATATTCATTCTCTGGTGGTTCAGTTGGTTTGGTTGGTTGGAGTCGGCCCAAACCCGGGATTTCTCGCGGGACAAAAAATAAAGAGCAGGCAAAAAAAAGCAGGCAAAAAAAGAGCGGGCAAAAAAGGAGCGGTCAGTTTTTGACTAACCAATTGAGTAAGCAAACAACAAGCAAACAACAAGCAAACAACAAGCAAACAAACCCCAAGTATCCACCAAGTAAGTATCCAACCAGTATTTCACCAGGGGGGGGGGAGGGGTAAGGTACCTCAGTAGTAGCCAAGTTACAAAGTAAGCAGTTTGTTGCTGTCTCTTGCTTGCCTTGTCACGTGCCTTCCTCCCCCACAGCAAGAATGAACTTGGCGAAAACCTTCCAAGGTTACAACCATCTGACTAATCCCTTGATGAGGTTAGCTGGTACGTGCCGTGGCTAAGCGCTTCACGGGGTTGGTCTTGGCTGCTGCCCGTTGCCGCAGCTGGGGCAGCTTGGGGGGACGCAGAAGGTGGCGTCGGAGTAACAATAACCCGGCTGAGTCATCGGACCGTATTGGTCAACCCCCCCCCCCCCCCGCGCCACGAGATGGGCAACAAAGTTCTGCTGGGGGCCCGGAGCATTGATTGATTACTCACTCACTCCTAACCACACTGACTAACCCAACTGACTTAACTAACTAGTTAACTTAACTAGTGATGTCAACTGGTTCGAGCAACCAAATTCACAACTTAAAAACGTTAATCAGCTAAATTAGATCCCCAAATACTTCATCCAACCGTTGTTGTTGTTGTTGTTGTTGTTGTTGTTGTTGTTGTTGTCGTTGTTGTTGTGCTGCTGGATCTCCTCCTTCTGTGACCAGACAACCATCTCCTTGCAGATATCGTTCTATCTACGCTGAGCACCCTGATTAACTCGGTACTCGGACCTCATTCCCTCCCCGCCCTGCCAGTTCAATCCCCCCCGCGTCCATCCGTCCTCCCTACACCGTCCAAGCCATGTCCACCGCTGCTC